>NC_051421.1:28729984-28733988 GCF_015228065.2 Penaeus monodon | reverse complement strand
CCCGGGTCTGCTGTTTTTTTGTGGGACATCTACTGTAAGTAATCACCCCCTTTAAAGAAGCCCTCGCTAAAAACGATTTTGTCAAAAAGGGGCAAGGACACGGGGAAGACCAGGTCACAAAGGATCCACTTCACCACCCACCCGACCCCGGGGGAAAACCCACCCCGTAATAAACCCCAAAGCTAAGACCCCTTTTATCCCCCTGCACTAAACCCCCTCTCTTTATTGATATCTGGGGGCAACGGGGCTCCCAACCTTCTCGTTTACAGCCCATATAATTATAATTATAAATATATAATATAAAAATTTATAAAAATATATAATAGAAGATAATAGATAAAATAGATAGATAGATAAATAGTAGATAGATAAAATTAATATATATATTAATATATATATAATATATATATTATATACATGTATATATATATATATATAATATATATTATATTATATTTAATAATTTTTACAACCAAAAACACACACACAGAACACACAAATATAACATGTATTTAATATATTATAATATATATTAAATATATATATATATATATATATATTATATATAATAAAATACATAATTAAATTTTAATTATATATATTATATATATAATAAAATTTATATATACCATTTTTTTGAAATATAATATAAATAAATATATATAATAAATTTTTAAAAAATAAATAAAAATAATTTAATATATAAAAAAAAACTAATAAATAAGATATTATAATATAATATATAATATTATAAATTATATTATATAGTTTTTTTATTAAATATTTAAAATATATATATATAAATATAAAAATACAAAAATTTTTTTTTGTTTTTATATATATATATATATAATTTTATACATATAATATTGTATTATAAATATTTTTATATAATATATATATAATCATATAATCATGTATGTATAATATATATATATATATATATATAATTATATAATATATATATATATATATTACATGTATATATATATATATTATATATAAAATATATATAATAATATGTATATATCTATCTATCTATCTATTTATCTATTCATCTATCTATCTATCTATCTATCTATCTAATATATATATATATATATATATATATATATATATATATATATATATATATATAATATATGGGCTGTCAACGAGAGAGGTTGGGAGCACCGCTTGCCACCAGATATCAATGAAAGAGAGAGTGGCCTTAGTGCAGGTGGAAAAAGGGGTCTTAGCTTGTTGGGTTTATTACTGTAGGTAGATGTGTCCCCGGGGTCGAGGGTGAGGTGGTGAAGCTGGATCCTTGTGACCTGGTCGTCGGCCGTGTCTCTGCCCTGTTTGACGAAACTCGTCCTTTTATGCGACGGCTTCCTTTAAAGGTGGGTGATTACTTACATCGTAGATGTGCCACAAGAAACAGCAGAGCCGGGCACTTGCGTCTCTCAAAAAAAGAAATGTAGCAGCTGGGGACATGTGTGAATTGCACCATCTGGTCTTGCTTCGAAAGGCTCGTCCTCGAGTCTTGCGTAGCTGTAATATGCACGTAGAGATACAGGTTCTGCTCGGCATTATACAGAAGGTTCCTGGTGATCCGATGGTCGCTGGTGTTGTCAACGAGAGATTTTCTGAGCACCGCTTGCCACCAAATGCCATCGAGAGAGAGTGGCCTTAGTGCAGGTGAATGAAAGGGGTTTCCTGGACGAGGGGTGGCGCCTGGACCCTGTGGGGCTTGGGTCTGTCTGCTGTCTCTCTCCCGTCTGTCTGACGAAACGTGTCCTTTTATGCGGCGGCTCCCTCCAAGGGCGGATGTTCACTTACGTCATAGAAGTGCCAAAAGAGAAAGCAGAGCAGGAGCTGCTGCGGGGGACAAAGACGTGAAGTATTTCACCCGGGTCTCGTTATGTTTGTTTACATGTGCACTCAGAGAGAGAGAGAGAGAGAGAGAGAGAGGAGGAGAGAGAGAGAGAGAGAGAGAGAGAGAAGAGAGAAAGAGAGAGAGAGAGAGAGAGAGAGAGAGAGAGAGAGACATATTTATACACACACACACACACACACACAACACACACACACACACAAAACACACACCCCACACACACACACATATATATATATATATATAATATTTTATATATATATATATATATATATGCATATATGTATATATGCATATATGTATATATGCATATATGCATACATACATATATATAAAATTTATATTATATATATTATATGTGTGTGTGTATGTGTGGTGTGTACGCTACATACACACCTACACATAAACACACATACCCCACATGTATACACAACGCACGAAATTTAAACTCAATCGAACCCCGCCAGTGAGATCGGCAGCCCATCAACCATGTGACCCAAGCGAGCTAATCCTCACGTGCGGACTCACCTGTGACAGCTGCTCGGGGAAGATGCCAGTCGGGCCCAGTGAAGCCTGGGCGGGTCAGCAGGAGGTCATGCTGTAAGGAGCGGGAGGAGGAGGGGAGGGGGGGGGGGTTGGTCACACTTTAGGTTTGTTATTCATTAAGGCTTGAAGACGGTTTGTTTCAAAGGGGGCCCTTTTTTTTCCCCTTAATTGAGAGGGAATTTATAGAATAATGTATATATATATGTTGTAGTGTTTTTTAGCAAATTTGAAAATAGTTTTGTTCTGAATGAGAATGCTTACTAATGAAGTAGAGATATGAAGCAAGAGATCCATCTGGCGGCGAAGAGTGTCACTCTTGGTGGTGCTTTGTGATGCTTCTTGTTCTCCCCTCGTTTTCTTTTGATTGAATTTGCTCTTACTACAGCATGCAATAACTGATTAAATAATAAATATAAAAATGGTAAAAAAAATAAACCTGACCTCAATTCAGCCGACAACAGCTAATCAGACATTGATCTATCCTATATCTATTAATCTATCATGTGATCAATATCTCCGATTAATATATTCTTCAAATACTGCTACAATCAGCACCCTATCACGAAAAAAAATAAACCCCCACTCATAGGATAGAGTACGCGAATAGGAATGCACAATTTCACAAAACAATACATGTAATCAACCTATCGATACCCCATCTTCATCAGAGCAACACACACCCGATAATGTAACATCGAATTTAACACATCGTACTCTATGGAACTATTCACTCGCATCGAAAGTGCTGATGAAGCCGAGATATCAATACGCTAATTACACATTTTGCTTTTTGGAGCTATTCCTCTTATTTTCTCTTTATTCACAGCTCAGCCTACAGTTACCACAACGAATTCTGCGGAGCCCCGTTCGCTCGTCCTCACCTACTGCATCGCGGGCGGCCTCGAACCATCGGCAGCGCGCCCGTACATTTCCTGTTCCATCGCCTTAACCCCCACGGCGCCTAAGTCGGGACGCCCACAACAAGGCTGCAAAGGAAAAGGGGATAAAGGAGGGGAATGGAGGAAGGGAAAGGGGAAAAGGGGGAACGGAAATAGTTTTGTACTGGTAATTGTGCCGGGACCTTAAACATTTACTCATCTTTCTAACTACTTGTATACATATAGAAAAAGAGAGAGGGAGAGGAAAAGAAGAAGAAAAGAGAAGAGAAGAGTAGAGAAGAGAAGAGAAGAGAAGAGTAGAGAAGAGAAGAGAAGAGAAGAGCGATGAGAAAAGAGAAAAGAGAGAAGAGAGAGAGGAGCGAGAAGGGTGAGAAGAAAAGAGAAGAGAGAGACAGAGATAGATAGATAGAAAGAGAGAGAGGAGCGAGAAGAGTGAGAAGAGAAGAGAAGAGATAGATAGACAGGTAGAGAGAGAGAGAGAGAGAGAGAGAGAGAGAGAGAGAGGGAGAGAGAGAGAGAGAAGAAAAGAAAAGAAAAGAAAAGAAAAGAAAAGAAAAGAAAAGGAAAGAAAAGGAAAGAAAAGAAAAGAAAAGAGAAAAGAGAGAGAGAGAGAGCGACAGGAGAACGAGACCAAGATCCCCCCCCCCCCCGCACCCGACTGTCCAGGTGCGCTGGCGAGTCCG
>NC_051421.1:28723842-28724884 GCF_015228065.2 Penaeus monodon | reverse complement strand
ACCCACACACACCACCAAAACCCACACACAACACACAACCCCACACACACACACACCACCCACACACCACACAACCAAAACAACACCCACCACACCACACACCCACACACACACACACACACACATGGACAGGTACACACAAACACGCATACACCGGCGCACTTACGTGTACTCATACTCGTGCACAACCGTTTTAAACAGCGTCTGCATGAGCGCACATACGCACTCCATTATAATGAGCCATGCATTACAATGTGCAAAAATTGTAGGATTGCAGCAGAGGGGTTGAGGGTGTGTGATGTGGGGGAGGAGGGTTTTAGGACGATGTTGGAATGGGTAAGGATGGGTTTTGGATGATTTTGTATCAGACAGTTTTTCGGAGAGATGTCGCATTCCTTAGCTGTTGCTTAGGCTACCGGCGTGTGCCCTAGGCCGACTTGCGACCACGGGTCGCGGGGTCAGCGTCTGACACTCGATTGAGGTGCCATCGCTTGAATTTTGCTTTGTTAATGCATGGTTTAAGGCCGCGGTGGACGAGTGGTTAGAGCATCGGACTCAAGACTGTCACGACGGCAATCTGAGTTCGAGGGTTCGAGTCACCGGCCGGCGCGTTGTTCCCTTGGGTAAGGAACTTCACCTCGATTGCCTGCCTAGCTACTGGGTGGGCAAGCCAGCCCAAGTCAGTGCCGGTCCCAGACCCGGGTAAATAGAGATGGTGACTCGATAAAAACACCGGGCGGAAGGCAACGGCAAACCACCGCTCTAAATTGCCAAGAAAATCATGGAATCCATGATCGCCAACGTCCTTGTAGGACAGGGCACTTGGAAAAAAAAATGCATGGTTTATCTGGCTGATTTTCTGTCGAGTGGCTGATTATATTTGTCGCTTTATGGTAACCATGTGTTTAAACCTACCTTATTTTGTGATGAACTGTAATTACATACTGGCGGTTTGGCTGTTGCTTAGCGAATGCACTTAAGGGAAAACTGTAATACCGGTGCGATTTGGCATTGTTTTCAGCGTCCTTTGGGTATGGGGACA
>NC_051421.1:28715597-28721242 GCF_015228065.2 Penaeus monodon | reverse complement strand
GGAACTTGTAATAACTAAGGGCTTGGATGGTTCATCTTTTCCCCTTTTTGTGTATCAAATATTGTTCATTTTCCAGGCTTTGGATTTTTTCCGCAGAGAAGCATTTGTTAAAAAGATTGCTAGTTTCACTGTTCAATTCTCCGTATCTATTATAAGGTCTATACTAATTCCGTCTTCATCGTGTTTTTCCTCTCTTCATGCCTTTAAGCGCTCTTTTATGTCTTCTGTTGCGATGTTGGTACGTCTCTAGTTACGGGTTCACTTCTATCCATGGCTGTTCATTTGAGTTGTATATACCCCTGTAAAAGTCTTCCACTACTCTTATGGTTGCATCTTATTATATGTCACTTCTCCGTTTGGTTTTCTTTATTACATACTTTGATCTCTCCCTATTCCGAGTCTCTTAACTGTTTCATGCTGGTACCCGAGATCACTATTTCATTTATCATTTGAATACTGAACTTCCGTACATCTTCTCTCTTCTTTTAATTTACAATCTTTGTTAGTTCAGCTAATTCTATTTTGCCCTGTTTGACGATATTTTAATGACCCTACAAGAACTTGCTGGAGCTTTGCTTAATGTTCTTACTGCCTACTTTAAGTGCAGCTTCCTTTATTATGTCATTGAACTGTTTGCTGATTTGGTCAATGTTGAGATCTTCGTCGCTGAGAATGATATCTATTTTGAAGTTAAGGTTAAATTCTGTCGCTCTGGTCTTCAAGTTATCTAAATTTGGCTGCGGTTTTCATATGAGTTTGGTCCTTTCTTTTCTGAGGGTAATTTAATTTGGTCGCTGCCATCATTTACTTTATCAATAACTTACACATTTCTTTTTACTATATTGCGCCTATTTGAAATTATAAAGTCAATTTCGTTTTGGATGTCAGATGACGACTTCCTCTCTAGTCTTTTTTCGAAGATGTATTCATGATATTGAGTGATCTAGCCTCTACAAAATCAATTGGTAATTGTCTCCTTTCATTCCTAGTGCCCATTTGTGATTCCACATTAATGTTTCTCCTTCTGTCTTTTTACCTATTCTGGCATTAAAGTCTCCCATAACTATTGTGAAGTGGGTTTTTACTCTCTCGCTGGCTAAATGAATATCATCATAGCAGCCCACTATTTCTTCATCGCTGTGGCTGCACATTGGAGCATGGACTTGAACAATCTGGAAGTTGTAACTATTGTTTATGTTTATTGTTAATGAAACCACTCTCGCGCTTAAACTATAGAATTCCATGATATTCTTTTCTAAACGTTTGTGAATTAAGAAACCTACCCCTAATTCCTGTTTGCTACCCTGGGGTTTACCTCTCCAATAGAGCTCGGGTCCATCCCATTTAATGAAAGAGAGTTCCTCAAATAATGCTAGTTCAAGTCGGATTCATTTCTCATTGGGTTTATATTATAGTGCAAATCAACGTGGGGAGGCCTGTTTTAAACTGGAGAATTTTAGCACCCTGATCATTGTCGCCGTAACCAGGCCCTGTCTAGTGTGAGCTTATGAGCAGCAATGCACGGGCCTGCTCACTACACCAGGGTATACTCCCGTGAGCATGGGCTTGAGTATCAGATTTGCATATATGTGTGATTACATTTTATACACTGATTTTATTCATGCGTATGGACGCCTAGTACAGACATAGTTGTTCACCCGCAAATGCCCTAAGTACTAAGCATATGTTCATTTTCGTGCACATGCACATGCAAACATACACCTTTACTTATACTCCTATACATACTCTACATTATAGACCAACTACACATATGCACATACATACCACATATAAGACCATATGCGCACATAATATTTGTATACACACTTTAGTGATGCACATCAGGGTCAGCGCACATATGTAGTAAATTTCAAATCATCATCAAGGGGCTAACGCCGACGGGGGCGCATGGCCGCATACACCCTTCGCTTCCAGCCACGAGGATCCCTCGAGGCGAGTCTCCAGGCAGGCACACGGCCCATCTCTAATTCCTCGCGACAGGTCTCGTCGAGCTACCCAAGCCATGATCTCCTAGGTCGTCCCACAGGTCTCCTCCACCCAGGTTTGTCTCGCAGGGAGACAACCTGATGGGCAAGGTCGTCCATAGGGCAGCGAGCTAGGTGGCCATGTAGCCTGAGTTGGCGATCTCGGATTATGCAAGTAACAGGTCCCATGCCAGTCTCACGGTGTAACCGCCGGTTGGATACGTGGTCCTGCCAACTGTACCCCATGATCAGGCGAAGGGACTTGTTACAAAAGGCATCAAGGCGAGACTCCAAGACACTGGATAGCGTCCAGGTTTCGTTTCCATAGAGCAAAACTGGCAGTATCAAGGCCTTGAAGACATGTAGCTTGGTCCTTCTGCATTGGTACCGACATCTCCAAACGCTCTTGTTGATCGAGTTCATGGCTCCTGTTGCCAGACCAATCCGTCTACTGACTTCCTGGTCTGACAACCCAGAGATATGGACTACGCTACCAAGGTATGTAAAACTTTCTGTAACTTCAACGTCCTCGCCGCAAGCATGGATCGACTGAACGGGTTCCCCTAACAGACCCCCAAAGTCCTGAATCTTGGTCTTGGTCCAGGAGACCTCTAGGCCTAGGGGCTTCGCCTCATTGCTAAATGCATCAAGAGCCGCCACAAATGACTCCAAGGACTCAGATAGGATGGCAACATCGTCGGCAAAGTCAAGGTCTGAGACCTTAACATTGCCTAATGTTGCTCCACACTGACTTTGGCTAGTAGCTCTACCCATTATCCAGTCCATACAAGTGTTGAAAAGTGTTGGTGCAAGGACACAGCCTTGCCTCACCCCTGAATTAACAGGGAAGAAGTTCGACATACCCCCACCACACTTTACAGCACTTTCAGTACCAGTATAGAGTCTTGCTATCAGGCCAATAATCTGTGTCGGAATTCCCCTGAGCCTCAGGATCTCCCATAGCGATTCCCGATGCACCGAGTCAAATGCCTTCTTGAGGTCGATGTAGGCTGCAAGCAACCCACGACCAAACTCACGACGGCGTTCCACAATTACTCGAAGTGCTAGTATACGGTCTATTGTGGACTTGCCAGGAGTAAATCCAGACTGCTCCGGTCTCTGATGCCTCAGTAGGTGGTTGCGGATCCGTTTCAGAAGAATGTGGGCGAGAACCTCCGGTTTAGCATTAGCAGAGTTGCAATCAAATCCCTTTCCCCTTCCAGGTGGAAACGCCCCTAAGCGTTAGGGGGAAGGTCCCGCTGAATGGGTGGCGTAGCAGCCCCGACATGGTCACCCAGCCTTTAGGTCGCAGGTAACATTTCCTCAGTTTTCCCACTCTCAGCGAAACGCCACTATCTGAGGTAGGAGGTTTCTCGCTGATGGTGGGTCCGGAAGGCCTGGTCATGTTCTCAGTACTTTGGAGGCACTGGTACAATGTTCACATCTCAGCAAGTTCCGAACCCTGCTTCTGAGTGTCCGTCCTCCATGACGATGCAAGACTTGGTTCCCATTGCAGGGCGAGCCGAATGCTCGACCCCTCAGCAGATCGATGAACGTTTCCCTTCTAGCATGTCCGGCCTACCTAACGGATTGTCCATCAGCCGAGCTTGCGACACTTATGCTAAGCTCCGGACATTCTGCTTGTCCTTGGGCGTACACCATGCCTGAGTGCTTGAGGTTACGCGTGAGAACTCCCAACATGGGTCCGTCAGGTGCTGGTTCGGAATCGGTCAGAGACTGCATGGCGAACCACGGCACACTCCTCCTCCCTTAGTCTGTCCAAGTGAAACACCTTAGGGTGGCCACTGGAGGGACGGGGAGTTTTGAAGTGGACCCGCAGGGTAGCCACAAGCAGCCTATGGTCGGTGCACAGAACTCGGCACTCCGGTAAACCCTGCAGTTCTGGAGGATCCTCCATCGTGTGCTAAAAAGAATGTGGTCGATCTCTTTGGCCACTGTACCTGTATCGCTGTACCAAGTCCAGCGATGCGGGTTGGAGCGCATATGTATACTTATATACATATATTCATACACATGTACACATATATATACACAAATACCTTTACACACACACAGGCACACACATACACACACACACACACACACATATATATATATATATATATATATATATATATATATATATATATATATATATATATATATATATATAATATATCAGCAGCAGCAGCATGAGTCAGTCTACTGCAGGACGTAGGCCTCTCCCCATCTTTTCCAACTTTGTCCATCTTGTGTTTTTTGTTTCCAGTCTCGGCCCCTAAATTTCGTTATTTCGCCATGCCATCTTGTCACTGGTCTGGCCCTTGGCCTCTTTATGTTATCTATAACCCAGTCTGTTACTTTCGTTGTCCATCTGTCGTCCTGTCTCCTGTATAGTACCTCCTTGCTTGTCTGCTTTGATTTGCAATTTCGGCTTCGCCGCCTTTCACTATGCCGCTACCTGCCTTGCCTTTTTATGCTTCCAAGTATATCTTCCACTTTTGTCTGTTTCCTGATCCACGTTGCCCTCATCCGATCTCTTAGGCTAATTCCCAGCATCAACCTCTCCATCCCTTTCTGGGCACTTATTAGTTACTTCTCCAGTAATTTGGTTGTAGTCCATGTTTCTGATCCATAACTGATATGACACATTGGTTAAAGATTTTTCCTTTTAAACAGAATGGCAAGAAGCCTCTTAGTATGGTACTGTGTCTGCTGAAGGCCATCCAGCTTAAACTGATGCGTTGCTTAATCTCCCCTTTACTAGATGTGTTTTGTCTGTATGTGTTGCCCTAGGTATATATACTTGTCCCCCACTTCTAGCGCTTCGCCTTATGCATGCATTTGTTCGAACTGAACTCTACTATTGAACGTGATCTTAGTCTTTTTCTTGTTCATATTAAGTCCGATTTTCAGACTCTCTCTGTTCAGAACGTTTATTAGTTGCTGCATTTCATTTGCAGATTCACTGAAGAGAACAATATCATCTGCAAATCTTAGATTGTTTAGGTATTCGTCTCCTGTGTTGATAACCTGTATATATATATACGCCCTCATACATACACACACATATACATACACATACACACGTTTACATACACATACTTACATACATACGCATATACACGTATAGATGCGTATATACACTCACACCTACACAAACACGTACTCGCATATACATATACATATACACACATACACACAGATATACATATCTACGTATATATTGCTTCTCTTGCACACACACACACACACACAACACACACACACACACACACACACACAGACCCCCACACACCACCACACACACACACACACCGCACACACACACACACATGGACAGTACACACAAACACGCAACCCGGCGCACTTACGTTACTCATACTCGTGCACAACCATTTAAACAGTGTCTGCATGAGTGCACATACGCACTCCATATATGCCATGCATTACATGTGCAAATTGTAGATTGCAGCAGGTTGAGGGTGTGTGGGGGGGGGTTTAGGACACATTTTGACACTTACGACCCCCTTGCGACACCCCCACACCTTGAGGCATGCAGCAGCAAAGCGCGGGACGTGTGACATCGTCAGAGCACGAGCATAGTCGAGGGTTCGAGTCAGGCTCCGAATCGATGACACTGGGTGCACAGCATCGTGC
>NC_051421.1:28711453-28715497 GCF_015228065.2 Penaeus monodon | reverse complement strand
CTCTCTCTCTCTCTCTCTCTCTCTCTCTCTCTCTCTCTCTCTCTCTCTCTCTCTCTCCTCTCCTCTCTCTCCTCTCTCTCCTCTCCCTCCCTCCCTCCCTCCTCCCTCTCTCCCTCTCCCTCTCCCTCCCCTCTCCTCTCCCTCTCCCTCTCCCTTCTATTCTCCCATCCCCATTCCCTTTCTCTCTTATCTTCGAAAATGAATACATCAATTGTTTGACTCGCCGGGAGGTAACTGTTGCCGTCGTCAAGGCATTGTGATTAGTGTGTCGGTCAGTGGACATGGCGCATCCGCCGCAGACTCGCATCCGATCCCTGAGGGAAGGGAGAGGCAGAATGTGTGGGAGGGGAAAGAGTAGGGAAGGGCGGGAAGTGGGGGGGGCAAAGAATACGGAAAGGGAGGTGGAGGGAGAGGCAGGGAGAGGGAAGGAAGGAGGTTGGGGATAAGGAAAAGTGGAAGTATAGGGAAAGGGGGAAGGCAAGAATGGGAGAAAGTGGACGGAGGGAGGCATAAGGTGGGGGAAGGGAGAGAAAAGTAAGGGGTGAGTGACAGGATGGTGGCATCGTGGAGATAACGAAGGGCAAGGAGGAGAGAGGGTATAAAGGGGAGAAAAGAAGGGCAAGGGGAAGGGAAGAAATGAGGGTGGCAAAATGGTGGTGGACGAGAGAAAGGAGTGAGGGGTAATGGATGGGGGAAGGAAGGGTAGGGGAAAGGAAAAGAGAAGGTAGAGAGATGAAAGAATGGAGAACCAAAGGGAGGAGGAGGGTGAGAAGGAGGGTGCAGAAGAGAAAACGGTTAGCAAAATAGAATTAAGATAAGAGATAAGAAGAGATTAATGTATTTGTGATTAGCGTCCAGAATGAAAGTGAAAGGCGGGGAGGAGCGAAAGAACGTAGGCAGAGGGATATCTAGAAGATGGGGACGAAAAAAGTAATAATGAAGGGAAGAGGGGAAGGGGAAGAGGAGGGGAAGGGAGAGGCAAAGATATAAAAGAAGAGGAAATGGGGGAGACGGAGAGGACGGAGAAGAAATGGGAGAGTGGGAGGAAGAAAAGAAAATGGGAGGGGAAGAGGAAGGCAAAGGAGAAAGAAGAGAGAGGAAGAAAAGGGAGAATGAGCGAAGAAAGGAGATAAAAGGTGGTAAAAGAGAAGAGAGCGGAAGAAGTGGAAGAGAATAAAGAGGAAGACGAGAGAAAGAGAGGAAGTTTATTAAGAGGAGGGAAAGATAGAGGAGAGACAAAAAAGAAGAGAAAGAGGGGACGGGAGAGGGAGGGGAAGATTGGTGAAACTAAGATAAGAGATAAAAAGAAGGAGATAATGGAAATGAAATAGAAAAAGTAGATGAAGAGGATAGATATAAGAAAGGAAGGGAGCAATAGAGAGAGAAAAAGACTAGTGACTGAGAGAGAACAGAGATATAGGAATATGAATGAAGGGAAAACGATAGAGAGGCGAAAGGACAGAAAGAAAGAAGTGAGAGAGAGACAAGGAAGAAGAGGATACTAAGGGGAAGGAGATGGAGAGAGAGGATGAACATAGAGAGAAAAAAGGAAGGAAAGGAAGTAAAGGGGAGAAGACGCGAGAAGAAAATAAGAAAGAGGGAAAAGAACACAGGATAGAAAAATAGAGAGATGATAATACAAAAAAATGAATAGGGGAGATGGAAAGAGAGAAAAAAGGGCAGAGAAATAGACGTCAAGGATAATGAAATTACAGGCTGCATGTTAAACAAAAAAAGAAAGAATTGTGGAAAACAGAATGGAAGAGCCAAGAGAAAAGAAAACGATGATGATAAAATAGAGGAGATGAAATAGAAGAGAAAAAAAGAGAGAGAAAAAAAAATAATCACCATTTATCCTAATCTTATCTTTCGTTATCCAACCTCCACTTACAATATTCTGTGAATCATTTCCACAACAACCAGACATATATAGTACATTAAAAAAAAATCGAATTCCCTTTCATTACATATCAATATCTTTCTAAGGTCAAACAACAGGCTTCCGCGTCAGAGCATCTTGGCAATTGCAGCAGCTTGCTAAAGTTATATCGTTATTGTTGTTATTATCTTTATCATCATGATCATTATTTATTATTATTATTATCATTATTATTATTATTATTATTATTATTATTATTATTATTATTATTATTGTTATTGATGTTGTTGTTGTTATTACTATTACTGTTATTATTATTATTATTATTATTATTATTATTATTATTATTATTATTATAATAATTATTATTATTATTATTATTATTATTATTATTATTATTATTATTATTATTATTATTATTATTATTTATTATATATTATCATTATTTTTATTATTATATTATTATTATTATTATTATTATCATTATTATTATTGTTGTTGTTGTTGTTGTTATTGTTGTTGTTGTTATTTTGTTGAGTTTATTATTACTATTATTATCATTATTGATGTTATTAGCATTAGTATCATATCAGTGTTATTATCATCATCATCATTATTATTGTTATTATTATTATTATTATTATTATTATTATTATTATTATTATCATTATTATTATTATTATTATCCTATCATTTTTGTAATTATCATTATTATTGGTATTGTTATTATCATATTATATATCTCTCATCTCATATCTCATCACTCATCATATCATCACCATATCATCATCATTCATCATCATGTATTACGATATCATCTATCATCATCATCATATATCACATCATCATCATCACCATCATCATCATCACCATCCACCCATCACATCATCACCATCATCATCATCATCCCATCACATCATCATCATCATCATCATCATCATCATCACCATCATCATCATCATCATCATCATCATCATCATCATCATCATCGTTATTGTTATCATTATTGGTAGCAGCATTGTTGATTTTTTGTTTTTATTTTCGATTATTGTTATTACTGTTATTATTATCCTCCTCCTCCTCGCCCTCCCCTTCGTTCGCATCATCATTATAATTATTGTTCTCATTATTATCATTGCTATCATTATAATCATAGCTAAATATCATTATCGATGCCAATTACACTACCAATATCTGTATATATATATATATATATATATATATATATATATATATATATATATATATATATATATATATATATATACATATATATAATGACATAACTTCTTTATGCTTCATTAATCTTCAGTCATACTGATCATGATTTAAAAATATGTGATTAATTGACTCTTCTGTATAATATGATGGATTGCGTCATCATAATAAGTTCCAGGTCATCCTACCAAGTTTGTCTCGAGGTCGTTATTATGAATCCCACCCAATGAAACCCTTGTCACTTTAATTGAAGAAAACGCGTGATCATTTTGCCGTATGGCTCCTCCATTTAGGTTGTTGAAAATTATTAAATGCAAGATATTATATTGCTTATGTTAATGTTTACTGAATGGTTGAAAATTATTTGAAATTCATGAATATATTTCTTCTCCAATAGTAGCTGTAACATAAATTTATATTCCAATAAAAATTCTACTTATAGAAACATGAGAGTAATGTAATGACGATGACTAATGATGACAACAGTAACAGCAAGATAAACAATAATAAAAAATGACTTAGTGAGCCAAACAAACAATCTACAAGGGTAGAATTTTAACATAAACGCATGACCATATTACGTCATTATCAAAATCAAAATCCGCGACGCATTTTGCGCATGCACCCCGTTTGCACTTCATGGCTGCATGATCTAAGAAGCGTTTAGCTCATACAAATGAATGCCAGCTAACGAAACAACCTTCAATTCTGTTAACAATACTCTTCAACATAACGTGTCTAGTCTATAACGGTAATCAAATGATTCTAATGTTGTTTTTCATGCTTGTGTTTTTACAATGATACAGTTGAATAGTTATGGCTATCAGTGTAATGCAGTGCGGTTGTTAATTAGTGCGTGGGTGGTATGCACTTCGATGGAACGACCACTAGTAGATTGGTGAACCTTAGCAAACTTATACTCGTAATTCAGCGGGTGTCAGTCAGTG
>NC_051421.1:28701453-28703953 GCF_015228065.2 Penaeus monodon | reverse complement strand
TGATTATTATTTTTATGATAATAACAATAACAATCACTATTATTACCATTACCATCGTTATTGTTAACGTTGCCATCATTATTATTATTATTATTATTATTATTATTATTATTATTATTATTATTATTATTATTATTATTATTATTATTATTATTACTATTATTATTATTATTATTATTATTATTATTATTATTACTATTATTATTATTATTATTATTATTATTATTATCATAAGTCATTTTAATAATCACCATCGTTATTATCAGTATTAGTAGTAGTATAACAGAGCACGGCCACTTGAGGAAGAGACGTGCCGAGTGAGGGACATTTCCCCTCCCGCGCCTCTCCATCAGCTCGGGCATTTCCCCGTCCGCGGGTTGTGTAAAGTCTGATGATTCTCTTATGATTCTCTTTCCAGGATTTTACAGGCGTTCAGTTCCTCTCCCTTTGCACTGCACTGACTAGCGGCAGGCCTCTTTCTGTATCCGGTCTTGTTTCTTCTGAATTAGCAATGATAACTAACAGAAGCGGTTCTCTCAAGCTATGCCATGACGGATATTCGTATACGATGGGAGTGCTTTTCTAAATAGCCGCTTGGCAAGATCTAAGTGTCTGTTGCAACGTTTTCTCGCCAGGTAAACGGCAAGATGCTGGACGCATCTCCAAAAGGGACCGCCCAGCCAAATCAACCTCGAGTCATCGAAATAACTTTTTCCCAGTATGTAATTATTTTAAATTAAACATAATTAGTTACACTTATCTAAATTAAATAAATTTGATTAAACAATTAAAATGTGTAATTAGATTACTTAATCGGGAATAAGAAATTAAAAGTCAAATCCATTTTAAAGCGAAAATTATTCACAGCAATATATCTGTACTTTATGTTTTATTGTCATTTCAAGGCAGTATCTTTCGCCCTACCCAGTTAACTTGGTATCGGGTCCTAAGTGAGGGGAATTGTGTGCGGTGTAAATAAGAGGAAGTGAAAGTTTACCCTGTAAAACTTGCAGGAAGGGAATTTATCTACCTTGTAAAATCCACTGGGAAAAGTGTTGCCCCACTTGCCAAAATATGACGAGGGGAACTGCCCAGTTCTCGGGAACACAAGGACTCTCCTCACTGTTAGTCACATTCCTCTGATTCGGGCAGCAAGTGGACTTCTGCTAAATGGATCTGTTTTATCGTAATTCCAAACACCTAATCATCATGTGTTTTTATCTAATTTATATAACACAATAAGAAAGTTTAGCACCACTACCAATCGTTTTATATATCCGTAGATTTCACAGCTAACACCAACAGACAGCATCATCTCGAAGGTACTCATGCAAAACTTTATAGACATGGTATTTATATCACTGATAAATATAGCTATGTAAATACAGGCCAGGTTACATTACGATTCATCCTCCCATGCAACAGTAAACATCCAATATCTGAACAAGTTTCGATGTATAAAGAAACACTTTCTATGAAATCCTGTAAACTGAGTGTGTTATCACTGTAGTGCTGCCGATCCACCTACAAGGACTCATGTTACATGTTTTCCCAAGTATATATTGATTTCTTTTTACTTTACAAGTTGAATCCATCCAATACAAGATGTAAAAAAAATGTTGTGAACATACTATGTATGCACGTTACCCCTCAATTACAGGAAAGAAATGTGAGAGTGCCAGATGTGTAACAATGTAATAGGGTACGGCGAGAATAGACGTTCTGTATTTTTGTATTTATTTATTTGCATATTATGTTTCTTTTTTGTATTTTCTCAAAGGAGTCATGGATAAGTTTTCTTTCTTTAGGATCTTGTGGCAGATTATTTATATTATACATCATATGCTTGCCAGACTATATGTCAACCTGGAAGATCAAACAAGCACAAACCATTAGTATATTACAAACTTATAATTTTCTTGTTTACCTTGCATAAATATCATGGTATCATTATACAATATCTATTATATATATTTACGTAAGACATTAACAAGTATTTTATTTTACAATAATCTTCCATTCTAATACCTTCCCTTATGTAATGAATTAATACCAAACTTATTTAATTCCAACAAGACAACAATTGTTTTGTAGAAAAATGATATATTGATGTATGGATGGGACATATGTCACACCAGGGTGAGTTGAAGGCTATGGTCATGAGATGATAAAAGTTTGTTTCCTGTTCATTTTCTTGATTTACTTTATTCGTGATTCTTCATTTATTTATTTAACTAACTGTATTATCAGTTATCAATCTTTATATTTGACATCCATCCCTTTCCACCATCCTTTGGGAAGCAGGTAAGATAACCACAAACCGAATATGCAGATAAAATGGAGCACATTCACAAATCCAAGAGCAATAAAACTGTTGATATTGTGCTTTATCTCAGCTTCATGTTGTAATATGGCATACAGTACATGTAATTCAACCAGAATTTGTTCCACATGACCTGGTTGTTTCCTTCTTAGTGCAACCCGGACTACTAGGGAAATG
>NC_051421.1:28678953-28691453 GCF_015228065.2 Penaeus monodon | reverse complement strand
AAGAGTGCGTGAAGCCTTTTGGAAGTGAAGATCAAGCGACAAAAGGTGCGGTGTCCTGCGAGCGGCAGTTCGAGTGACTCGCCATCCAGCCGTTCCAGGTGGAGGGTTGCCACAGGAGCTGGAAAGGGAGAATTATGGGCCTTTACAGCTAATAGGACAAGAGTCACACTCACGCACCGAGTTCTGAGCAAACGTCGGCGAAGTGGACAGTGTTATAGGTAGTCAGATGGAGTGCAAAGCTTCGATATGGGAAAAAAAAGTGTTTAGTGTTGGTGCCGGGAGTAAGGGCCAGGTGGTGGCGGCGGCGGATGTGGGAGAATCGGGATGGTGGAGCTGTTTTGTTGGAGAGAAGTTGTTGGAGACGATGTAGTGGAGATGATGTGGTGGGGTAGGGGTAGAATTATTGTGGAGAAGATGCGTGTTGGAGTCGGTGTGTCGTGACTCAGGACATGGGCACGCCGTGTCCCTGCTCTTTCCAATCTCGTGTTCTCGAGGAACCGACTGGTTATTTAACATCACCCTTTTCCTTAAAAGCGGAGAATATGACAGTGATAACAGACACAATCATCCCACATTTCTTCCTTATGTGTGTTCCTTCCAGAGGCGAAGAAGACGGGAGACTTCACTCGTCTTCCTTCCTCCTCCTCCGCCTACCTGTTGCTCGGGGAATCTTGTTCTCGTAGTACAAGCGGGGTTTTCCCAGCCCCCTTACAGTTCTAGCGTCAAATTTGTGTTGTGTGAGCGTGTGTCTCAGTATATTTTGCATTTTCATCTCGTGTTTTGAATGGAGATCCGCGGAAGACGAGTTTCAAGGGTAGTTGTGTAAGGTCAAGGTACTAATGAGACTTGTTGATAGAGATGATGTTGCAAAATACTTTTTTTTTATTATTTCATTACTATTTAAAAGCGCTTTTTAATGCTAGAATTTCGTGCTGTTGAATGTTAATAGATATTGGTAATTATCAGTTCAAATGTTGAAAAGCTAAATTGTTACATTGCAAGTTGGGATATAAAGCATTGATTCATGTTTTTCATATTTGAAATAGCTGCTGCATAGTATTATCAACAGTTACATATATTAAAACAGTTTTGTGTTTTTTTGAAGGGCCTGTGTTGTTAAAGGGGAAGTAAACCAAACTTTTAACTTCAAAGCAAATCAATTTGTGGTTGCAACTTATAGATTTGTTAAAAAGAATAAACTGCACCATTTTTATCTGTCATGAAAAAATGTAGCTTAAATCATTGGGTTCAAATATAAGGATGTGATTTTTAAATGAATAAAAATTCTTATTTATTGATTATTGCATTAATCTCTCTCTCTCTCTCTCTCTCTCTCTCTCTCTCTCTCTCTCTCTCTCTCTCTCTCTCTCTCTCTCCTCTCTCTCTCTTCCTCTCTCTCTCTCTCCTCTTCTCTCTCTCTCTTTCTCTCTCTCTCTCTCTCTCTTGTTTTCTCTCTCTCTTGCTTTCTCTCTCCTTCTCTCTCTTCTCTCTCTCTCCTTTCTCTCTTCTCTCTCTTTCTCTCTCTCTCTTTGCTTTCTCTCTTCTCTCTTCCTTCTCCCCTCTCTCTTTCTTGTCTCTCCTCTCTCTCTTTCTTCTCTCTCCTCTCTCTTCCCTCTCTCTCTCTCTCTCTCTCTCTCTCTCTCTCTCTCTCTCTCTCCTCTCTCTCTCTCTCTCCCTCTCTCTCTCTCTCTCTCTCTCTCTCTCTCTCTCTCTCTTTCTCTCCCCCTCTCTCTCCCCCTCTCCCCCTCCCCCCCCCTCGATCCTTCCTGTCCTTCCCTTTCTCCATCCTCTTTCTTGCTTTCCTTCTCTTGTTCTCTTTTTTTTTTCCTTTTCCTGTCCTCACATCTTCCCCTCTCTTCATTCTCTGTCTTCTCATCCTCTTTTTCTCTCTTCCTTTTTTCTCCCTCCTTTTCTTTTTCTTCTTTCAATCTTTTTTTTTTCATTGTCTCTTCTCTTACCCAGGCTTTTTATTCTTTTATTTTTCCACACCCCCTCCTCTTTTCCTTCTCCCTTGTAACTGAAAACACACATTATACACCAATTCTCGCATGTTTTTTACTTTTCTCCCTTCTTGTTCCTTCCGTACTCCCCCATTCCCTTACTATTTTTTCACTCATCCGGAAAATGCATATTTGGTTGTGTCACGAATTTACAAAAAAATTGATTTTACATATAACAAGGCATAGAATATTCCGTGATCTGTTTGAAATTTTCCTGGAATGCAAGTGCATTTGTGAAGGCCACTGGTTGGATGTGTTGGGGGGAATACCCTGGAATAGGATGCTGGGGAATCACCAGGTTAAGTTAAATTTTTGTCAGGATGGGATGCTGTAGTTAATATTCAGTGTGGTGCTATTAATGTGGTATTGGCAAGATGCTTGCCTTTGATTGATTATTATTTCTAACCAGCCTTTACATATTTTAGGGGGATTATTCCATGAATATTACTGGGATGTATAGATGGGAAAAGGATCATAATAATCTTGAAGTTATCTTGTATCTAAGTATCTAAGGCTCTTTGTTGATAATCCATTTTTTCTTTGCAGATTATGTGGTGAGGGCTAAAAGAAATCATGGAGCCAGGTCAACAATTTTGTTTAAGGTGGAACAATTACCAGTCGACACTTCAGCATGTGTTCCATAAATTGTGGATCTCAGGAACATTTGTAGATGTGAGTCTGGTAGTGGAGGGGCACAGATTGGACTGTCACAAGGTGGTTTTGTCAGCATGTTCATCATATTTTGAGAACATCCTGCGAGATCACAGCAGTCACCCCCATCCACTAATATTACTGCATGATCTACCATACTCAGCAGTGGAGGCCCTGGTAACGTTTATGTATCGAGGGGAAGTGAATGTGAGCCAGGAACAGCTAGCAGCATTGTTACGAGTTGCAGAAACACTGAAGGTTAAGGGCCTGGCAGATTCAGCAGCCATAAGTAGTTTTACCAAGAGGCAGCTTCTGGAGAGATGTATTCCATTGCTAGAACATGCACCCCCACAGGCCCACTGTCCGGTGTTTCCCATGCCAGCTCCCCAGGCACAGTTCCGATGCCCACTCCTGGTGTCATTCATCACAGGGCAAGCAGAAGTAGTGTAAGTGGAGGAAAGACTTCATCCTCAAAAGCAATGATGACAACGACAACTTCAGCAAGTGTAAAGAGACCAGAAAGACAGAGCACAAGTCCTGGACCTCAAAGGAAGCGACCCAGATCTGAAGACCAGAATTCCCTGCCACCAACCCCACCGGCCTCCCAGAATGACACTTCACCAAATGAAACGTCACAACCCTCACCTGCTTCTGTGGCTACCCCAGAGGTAAGACCACTTATTAAACATTTTTTTAGCTTATGTTATTTACAAGAAAGTAGTTTTCAGTAGAAAAGTTATTTTATAGTAAAATGTTTGGATAAATTAAATTCTGTAATAGAGTTCAGTCTCCTTAGAGTCACAGAAGTGAATTATTATCTAATTATCATTATGGAAATGCTCAGATGGAGGTTGTATAATGATGAAATGTCTGCCACAGGTTTGCAAACAGGAAGCAGCTGATGAAACCGATGGGGAACTACAGATAGACGAGTCTGCGGGTCAATCTCCAATGGAATCAGTAGAATGTGATACAAACTCAACAGGTAGGTACTGTTTTTTAGGGAATGTTTGTAAGAGGGATATTTTTAAGGGGATGAAATTTTTATTTATTTATTTTTTTTTAGTGTCTTTGTAGTTGTTGATCAGTTCACTGCTTTCATTAGAATTATGATAATTATTAGCAAGAGGATAAGATTTATCTTTAACTTTAGTTAAATTTAAGCTTCATCTTTCTGATACTGGTATTCTCAATTTGATAGTTTGTGAACCATATTAACACGTTTGTTGTATTCCTTAGGTCCAGATGGTAATACAGAAGTAGATGACGAGGAACTACAGACATCAACTCCACCAGAGACTTCAGATACTTCATCACAAGCACAAGCCCCAGCACAACAACATGCACAACAGACCTCCTTAGAAAACCTGCCTATAAGCAAAGAACGAACAACTACTCTTGGTGGTAAGTCCTGTGAGAGAACGTACACACACCTGGATCTTGAGGAAGGCATTGAAGCTGTACTCTTAGGCCGCCTTACTCCAGCCAAAGCAATTGCACAGTACCGCATTCCCCGTAGAACCTTCTTCAGGAGGCTCTCTGCAGTGCGCAAGAGCCGTGGGATTCCATCGGCCAAAGAGAATGCTGCGGATCACTTCTTAACAGCAGCAGCTGCTGTGAATGACCCATCATCACAGCTTATTCTTCCAGTGTCTGAGTCGGATTCTTATGCTGCCTCTTTCAAGATAAAGTCAGAAAAACAGCTTCTTGTAGATGGGAAGGAGGCAAAAATCAGATGCAAAAAAGGTGATGGTGTGATGGCCCCAAATAATAGCTACTTCTCCCTGCTCAACCTTGCTGCTTCCAATAACTACGATGCTTATCTTAATTATCTAAAACTTGTAGCTCAGCAAGGTGATTGCACCAACCCTGAAGAAGTCATTGAAGCAATAAGAAAAGGTCAAGTTAAAGATTTTAAACAGACGGTGGATGACAACAGAAATGTGGCAACTGATGTATCTGAGGCAGCACTTGCACTGGTCCCACACAATGTTAGCGCAGAGTGAGAGACCATTTGGCTGACCAGAGCTCAGCAGATTCCAGATTTAAACAGTGATCTTAAGAGAAGTAATCACAAAGTGGACCTCTAAAAGAGTCCAGTGCCAATTGCAACTAACCATTCCATTCAACATTCCATTAGGTTTAAGGACATATATTATTTGTATATTTAACTGGATAGGGATGTAGAGTTGAATATTTCAGCCAAAGTATTTCCCTATTATGACTGCATAGTCTATTATGCAAAGATGAACTGAATCTCAGTATTATTACTTCCAACTCTAACGAAGAGAACCAGATGTTCTTGGACACTGTAAAATAAAACTTCTCATTCTAATATTCATTTAATTAAAGGTTTGAAATATCTAATACATGACACAAGTGAGCACAGGTGGATGAGATAAAATATTTGAAGCTTGTTTGCCACTTGAGTAAGATAGCACCATATAGTTCCCCAAATGGAGGGATCTTTCTGTCCAAGAAGCAGACATAATTGTTCTGCATCGTAATATTTAAGTGAAGTGGAAGTGGAAAGCCTCCACCTGCTGACCAAGTAAAGGACAACGATAAAGTAATATTGCCATTATGATGGGAGGGGATGATTGTTTAGAAGTTTCAAGTCTCAAAAGCTGTGATAACATTTGGTACTTCATACTAACGGTAAATATTATACTCACTTTGCACATTTTGGCCTTCTCAAGTTGCTCTCGAGATTAAGATTCCTGCTCCTCTAAACTGTCTTTATTTATCTCTAGTGTATAAAAGTGAAATGCATCATAAAAGTGTGTGCAACAGGTCTGTCACTAAATTGAATTATTTGTAGTGAGATATTACTTAATATCTCAAAAAGCTTTTAATATTCCTATTTTGGTTGGTGAAGGGCTAAATTATGAAAACATTTCTATTTTCTTTTTCTTGTTTTCCTTTTTTCTTTCCTCTCTCTTCTCTTTTTTTTTTACAAGGCAACTTTGTAATCTAAGTGTGGGTTTACATGTGACTTGCATAGTGGCACTAATTGTGATCTCAAATGTTGTTTACTCTGCCATCTTGTCAATTAGTTTTGGTACAGAAATCATGAATCATTTTGTTTAGGTGTGATAAGATGTTCTATGGTCCAACTATAGTCCTCAGGGCTCTCTCAATGTTATTATTTTTTTTTTGTTGGTACCAGTAAAATGGGTATTTTTGTGGACCGAAGAACTTCATGCCATCATGCTCTTTATTTAATTTATTCACATTGAATGGAAAACATTATTTTATACATTCCAGTTTTAGTTTATAAAGGAACTGCCTTGACTCTGTTTGGTTGTGGGTCTTCCCTGTACCTGTATAGTTGTAGAGTTGCTCAGCTACCCTTAGATGTAGGCATTACCTTGTGTAGTAGCATTAGGGTCCTGCAGGCATTTGTGGTCAGTAAACATACTTTACAAGATAACTTGTTTTCAACTGACGGTTAGTTTAGTGCCTCAATAGGTACTATATATTCCTATATAGTGTAGTAAACACACCTAGCTAATTCAAATGATTTGTTTTTGGGCTGTTTTTGAGCTCGTGTTCCTATAGAAACTGTAATAAAGTGGTAATTAAAAGTGTCCTTACCGCAATAGTTGGTTATAGCAGGTGTGGCCTCGACCCTTCTTGTGATTGCACAAGCATAGGGAAAAGGCAGTTGTGATCCAATGTTTCTTTGATCGTTAAAACAGTGTGATGATGCAACTTGACTTGGCTGTGATGAATGCATTCAAAATGCTCCATCTCCTGTTTTCCACACGTTAATTTATAATAAGTGAAATTTGAGTCACTTGTATAATGTGTATATTTAAGTGATTGTACGTACCATTGTGCCCCTAGATGTTTAAGTTATCTCAAAGGATTTTCTGCTCATCATTTGGATCCTTTTGTGAGATTACAAGAGGCAGCTTTTTGAGGAAGTGCAAATAACCCCTCATGTAATGTATTAAAACAATGGCATTATTAATTTAAGTTACTGTTTAGCGATCTCATATATGTACAGTGTATGCCTAAGTTTACTACGAGTTAGTGGCATCTTGTCTATGCTTAGCACCTGTTGTGGTACCTGTCTCAGCTGGTGGCCATAAATGCTGGTATATTAAGTGGTAAATATCTTTTGTGACATACGGCTACCAGCATTGTCTTTGCTCGAACTTTGTGTTTATGTTTGCGTCTTGATGTCTGTGGGCATTAAAAAGTCACAACATTGCAATTACATGTATATTACTGTTGTACAGTTATGTGCTTCCTGTTGAGGTTGCTATACTTTCTTTTCATTGTCTCCTGTTCCAGGCAAGAAGTGGACTTCGATAGTCCTGTGTCATTTTTTTCATCTTGCAGCAAGCATTATAAATTGTGTCAATTGAAGGTAGCAATATATCTTATAACTACATATTGCTTTTGTTGCTTTCATTTGGAGAAAAAAAAAGTTTGATTTGGTATGTACTTAAAAGATCTGAAAAAAAACTGTGATAAGAGGTAGCTTTTCTACGCTTGAACACATTCCATGATGTTATCCTTTTGGAGAAACGAAATGCACCATTCCCGACCCTGTGATAATACTCGTGTCTTGTATTTTCATTTTGGCCCTGTACACAATATTTGTATTGATGGTAGACTGCACCCAGAGGGATAGCATGCTGGGATGAGCTGAAAAATCCAGTTATATTAGAACAAATTTGTATATACGGTATATTTATCTCTCTGTGTAGGTGAATGTATACACACACACACACACACACACACACACACACACACACACACACACACACAACATACATACATACATACATACATACATACATACATACACACACATACATACATACATACATACATACAAACACATACATACATACATACAAACACACACATACATACATACATACATACATACATACATCTGTATACATGTATGCACATATACTTACAAACTTTCTATAGGAGTAAGGGAGACCATTTGTAAATTACTAATAGGGAAATGAGGATCTGGATTTTTCAGCATCAACCTGAATTGCTGTGGTGTGTGAGACAGAGTATGGGTGTGTACAAATAGATTTGTTGTATAACTGTGGGCCAGAGTTATAAAGTACTCTACTTCCAAGTGTCACAGGGATAATCTGTAGACTCCTATGTTCTTAGAATTCTTGTATTTTTCTACAGTGGTTTCTAATTAAGATTTTTGAATAAAATTTTCTAAGAATTGTGGCTTATTTCATTTGTTCCCATTGGCGGTTTGAGTGAATTCCAAAAGAAGTTGATGGTATATTAGAAAATATATCACTCTCTCGCTCTTCTCTTCTCTTTTCTTCTTCTCTTCTTTCTTTCTCTCTCTCTCTCTCTCTCTCTCTCTCTCTCTCTCTCTCTCTCTCTCTCTCTCTCTCTCTCTCTCTCTCTCTCTCTCTCTCTCTCTCTCTCCCTCCCCCCCCCTACACACACACACACACACAACAACAAAAAGTAGAAGCAAAATAGTCTAGAATTGATAATTATGGACTTTGGAAATATCAGTTAAACACTCGAGTGCATTGTTTTACATGGTTAAGTACTGTAGTTTGTTTCACAAGCACACGGTGATACAAATATTATTCATGCGTCTTATTTTAATGGAGAGACTTGAACGGAGGTGGTAACGTAGAATAACAAGTCCCACACATGGACCAAAGGAAATTTTGACTTCTTTTTATCCCTGATGCTAATGTCACGAAAGTTATAAAACAAAATCATGGCCAGTTTTGTATGTGTTGGGTGTCCTGTGAATTATTTTACGGATTAAAATTCTTACTGGTCTAATCCACGTAAAGCAATATAAAAAAGACGTTTATGGGGTATTGTTCACCCAACACGGGTGCGCGCGCACACTCGCACATTCATTCACTCACAAACACCCTCTTTCTCCTTCTCTCTCTCTCTCTCTCTCTCTCTCTCTCTCTCTCTCTCTCTCTCTCTCTCTCTCTCTCTCTCTCTCTCTCTCTCTCTCTCTCTCTCTCACACACACACACACACACACACACCCACTCACACACACACACACACACACTCACTCACTCACTCACTCACTCACTCACTCACTCACTCACTCACTCACTCACTCACTCACTCACTCACTCACTCACTCACTCACTCACTCACACACACACTCACACACTCACACACTGTAAACAATACATCGTAAGACCGGATGGTAGGCTTCACACCTCTGTCCCCAGCAGCTGGTGTCCTCCTTGAGCGGACGCAGGTGCCCTGCTCTGCTTTCTCTTTTGCGACGCAAGTAATCATCCGCCCTCGAAGGGAGCCGCCACATAAAAGGACACGTTTCGTCAGAGGGGAGAGACTCGGCAGATAGACCAAGCCACACAGGGTCCAGCTCCACCACCTTGTCCTCGACCCCGGGGACACGGGGGTCTCTTGGGGGTCTCACATTTACCTTCAGTAATGAACTCAACAGGCCAGGACCCCTTTCATTCACCTGCACTAAGGCCACTCTCGCTGATATCTGGTGATAAGCGGTGCTCAAGGCACTCTCGTTGACACACACACACACACACACACACACACACACACACACACACACACACACACACACACACACACACACACACACACACACACACACACCACGCACACACACAGAGTCAAGTGAGAGCTAAAAAGCCAGGAAACACATTTGTATTGTCTCACACAATAAAAAAAAAAGTTTTGTGTATGTGTAATTTTCTCTACTAATTTTATTGTCATTGCTATTAATATCATCTATAGTAATAGTAGTATACTGTGATTATTATTGCTACCATTATTAACATTTTTGACTGTAGCTACTATTATTGGCGGTAGTGGTAAGTCAAGTATTAATAATAGTATATTACCATCATTGTAACGGACATTTTCACCATAGCCATCATTATCACTATCATCATCATCTGCATCGCGAATATCATCGCCACTCATGCAATTTTATCATCAGTGATACCAGGCGCGAACTCGTTACTAGAAGAAAGCAGGGGCGTTACCCTGTGCCCCCATATTATCAACCCTCAAGGGATTATCCAGGATGTGGGGGGATTTATTGCCCCCCCCCCCTGTATTCTAAAATGCCCACCCCCCTCCCTTCTTGTAAATTTATCCAAGTGCCGTCCATGGAATAGCCATAATACCCTAGTCATTACTATTTACTTAGTCTTTATTACTGTTCCTTCCATGTAAGTCATCATTACTTGTTAATAAAGCTAGTATTGGGTTGGGCCAGAAAAGGTTTTACTCCGTGAATTCGCTGCAGTGAAGTATGTTTTCGATTCCACGTCTGGCACTGCGTAATATGCTGTTCTCTCCTAGTGTGGATTGATATAAATTTGGAAGAGACTAATTTTTTAAATGTGTATATTAATCACTGTTGTCTGGTTTAGCTTCTAAAGATGTATTCGTAACCGTTATTTTAGAATCTTATCCAGTAACAAATGTGTATATATGAAATAATTTCAACTGATAATCCACACTGTAGAACCGTAAGCGCACATTTCTCATTACGAAAAATATAATATATTTTGATAAAGGAAATTTGTACATATACTCTTTAACAATAACTCAGGCTAATCTTAGTTATTTTGCTTTGATTGCAATAGCAAGTGGTTTAAGTTTGAAATTAACAAGGACAAAGCCACGTAACATCTAACGCTGAATAAAACTCTGTTATGTAATAAAAAAAATATATTGATATTTAAAAATTAATGCCATCACCAGCTAAAAGACTGTTTAGTTACAGTGCAATATAATGTTAAAATAAGAAAAAAAAAAACATAGATTGCAAAATGGACGTGTTAACGCCAATCTGCAGTTAATAATAAGGACTCGTCGAAGCGTTCTGGATCCTATGATCCTCTCCTCTAAGAGGCAAAGGGTAAGTGGACCCTTCACTACTCCTTAGACCTTCAGAGAACACCAGTGTTTGTTGTGGCTCTACGAAGTCCATGCGAGCGGAAGAACTTGCTGCTGCGATCCCTGGCAGGTCGACTCAGCTGTAGTTGGGGAATCTGAAGTTCTCCCCGGAGTCTTCCGCCTTTGCGGACTGACGTCGCCGCTCCCTCACGAATATGGGCTGCGACTCGACGCTTCCGATGCGGTTGATGGAGGACGACCTTGCGTCACCTCTCTCCAAACCCGTGAGTTCCTGCAGATACCTGCTGGATCCTAATCCGCTCTCTGACAAAAGGCCTTGGGTGCTTTCACCGCGCGGGAAGCGCAGTGCGCGGGCGGGATCGGGGTAGGCGTTTAGTCTCTGCAAGAGCGTTGACAGATCGTCGTCACGGGCGCCCTTTCGTTCTGAGAAAAATGACGGATTTCTACTGAAACCGTCATCGCCTCGGAAATCCCCGGGTCCACCCACGCCAAGAGCTTGAGCCAGATTGATAAGGTCCTTCACAGACTCTTGATCTTCCCCAGATCTCCCAGGTACAAGCAAACCCGGACCCTGGAGTCTTGCATGCAAGTCTTGCTGCCTTAAGGCAGCCAATTGTGCCAAGGGGTTTACGCCTAGGGACAAGGCACCTAACCTATTGAGAGCTTGTGGACCCTGCACTAAAAGCTGCAGCAGCCCCATCCCGGGCGAATTTGCCAATCCCGTGAGACCAGCTAATCCGGGCAGGATTCCGGCTCCCGCGATACCCAAGTTCTGTCGTCCCTGAAGTTCCTGAATTAGAGGGTTCTGGCCAAGAAGCAATTGCTGCACAGAGTTTTGGAGTCCGAGCAAAGGGTTAGGATTAAACGCCGGCACAAATGGGAGCCCCTGACGAGATTCCAGGATCTGCGTGTCTTTTGGTTCTTCAGCGCCACGCTGGAACAGAAAGAAGAAACATTTAAAGTCTGTTATTTTACACACATGCACACGCACCCGCATTGATATAAATATACGTACATGGGAAAACAGAGTGAGGAATATGAAAGCTCAAAATACTAGAGATGAGTCTTCGGAAAAGTTTCAAACAAGTACAGAGGGAATGAGTGTGAACGAGACAAATTTCGAGTTCTGCGTGTGTGTGTGTGTGTGTGTGTGTGTGTGTGTGTGTGTGTGTGTGTGTGTGTGTGTGTGTGTGTGTGTGTGTGTGTGTGTGTGTGTGCAAGAACTTGGCTTAAGTTTCATCTGATGCCAACATGTTCGCTCTTTTGCAGAGCTTATGGATAAAAATCACACACAACACACACACACACACACACACACACACACACACACACACACACACACACAACACACACACACACACACACACACACACACACACGTCTTCCTTTCCTCATCAGACCTAGAGATGAAATCCAGGTGGATTTCGAAACTGTAGTCTCATTTTCAATAAATCAAGTTTTTTGCATCATGGGGTTTTCTACCACACATACATGATATACATATTTATATATATATGCATACACAGACACATACACACGCACACACAGACACACACACATACACACACACACACACACACACACACACACACACACACACACACACACACACACACACATACACACACACATACACACACACGCACACACACACACACACACACACACACACACACATAATGTATATATATATATATATATATATATATATATATATATATATATATATATATATATATATATATATATATATATATATATATATGGTAAATAGAACCTAGATACGGTAGTGGGTGAGTCTTCACCTCGATTGCCTACCTAGCCGCTGGGTGGACCAAGCCAGCACAAGTCAGTGCCGGTCCCAGAACCGGGTAAGTAGAGAAGGTGACTCGATAAAAACACCGGGCGGAAGGCAACGGCAAACCACCGCTCTAAATTGCCAAGAAA
>NC_051421.1:28651453-28656453 GCF_015228065.2 Penaeus monodon | reverse complement strand
ACTTAAGGTAAGCTGAAGAAGGACCTGTAATGCAGCTGCGAAACTCGATAAGCCATCCAGAAGATTGGCATGTATATTGAGTGACCTATTATCCAAGTTTGTAGATACAACTTTTGGGAATAATCCCACAACAACAAAAAATAAGTATGAAGTTGTTTTATTTCCGTATGATTTATTTAACCATAACAGGACATTATGGGTATAGAATACTGTGGACAGCAACGGTCAAGAGCAACGGCCTAATCGCAGTCGTGTGCATGTATTTCAAACAATGGAAGCACGCTCTCTAATCTATGTGTGAATTTTAATCTGACTCGATAAAAATCTGTCCCGACGCCATGATGTGATTAACTGGTAAGAAGCAAAGCAGTCTGCTCTGCTAAGAACTGCCAAAACCCCATAATAGTATCCTGTCATTACAAAACACCTAAAAACCGAAGCCGAACTCACTGACGCCATTGCAGCGCCCGAACGAACCGGGCTTGGCGTAGCGCTTACCTTTTGTCGGGCGAGATGTAAAATGAAAGAGATTATGGTGTTTCTGGACAACTGCACTCTTAAACTTCATACATTGGTGACTAAATGCTCTTAAGCTGCACCTTCTGTTCTGCATTGGATTTTCGGAGAGACAGAGGTATGCTTCTAGGTGTAGAACAGAATCTGACATGATATTTTAGAGTTAAATGGAGCATGCAGTGTTCGTTTTTTCCGTCTCACTGTCTAGAACTCCTGAGGGTCTCAGCTATTAAGATGATTTATCTTTTAAAGGAAGTTCAGAACATTTCGCCAGGTAAAATCACTCATGAAGTGACAGGAAAACGTCAGTGATAGTTGGGCATTGTTTGCTACAAGGACCTTGTCACTCTGCACAGGAAGACCCCATGCTCTTGCTGTGGTCTAGTGATTCTCGTGAATGCGCGTCTCAGGCAGTCGGAGAACTAGATATGTGATGATCCTAAGGAAGGGTGAGATAGATCTTGCAAATTATTTTGTTGTTGTCTTGGAATAACTCTTTACAAGATATTTTCTGTGTTGCGCCCTTTGCTCTTTTAGCCCACCGCTGTCCCTCCTTCCTGACCACTGGCACTGCTAATTGCACCTACCTGCGCCCCCGTTCCAAGGACGTTTGTTCTTTTCCCCTTGCGCGGGTATTGGGCATGAATAAGGCCTAGGGCAATTTTATATTTATAACCACAATAACAATATTATGATGACGAGTTCAGTAACAGTCTTGGTGATAATAATAATAACTAATCAAAACTAAATATGACAAGAAAATCACGAAAAAGCCGATATTTATGATTATTACTAATATCAGTGTTATAAAAGATATCGTGTATCATATTTATTAATGTTTTGATGCCACCAAAATGTCTAATAGGACTGCATTATATAAAAATCTACCACTATACTGAACAGCCTTGCACGTGACCTCAGGTGAGCCTACCTGTCGCCAGCCATTCTCCCGACCCCTTTGTACTCACTCCTCTCTTGCGGGCATTGTTCCCCCCGCGCCCTTCCGCCGCCTCGCTCGGACTCCCGAGCCGCGTCTGGCACTTACGCGTGCGCGAACAGGTGCGTACACAGACTGATAAACATATATATATAGTAAAAGTCACATAGTCACAAACTGCCATACACTTACATATATTAATAGCGACGTACATACGAAGAGAGAGAGAGAGAGAGAGAGAGAGAGAGAGAGAGAGAGAGAGAGAGAGAGAGAGAGAGAGAGAGAGAGAGAGAGAGAGAGAGAAAGAGAGAGAGAGAGAGAGATGGTACCGGCATTGCTCACTTTACTAATTCTTGAGATATAGGGTATAAATGGCTTCCACAATGACTGAGACGGAATATTATGTGTAGCCTTACTATGTGATAAACATTGTTCCACCTGCCATTCCCACCCAGCGTTTATGACCAGTAATTAATTATTACTTAATATCTGACAGAAAGGTCTCATATATCACCGAGAACACCGATTATGCCTAGATGAGAAAGATAGCCGGTCTTAGCATGAATCAATATAAACAATACAGCGTAATTGAGAGTAATTCCACTTCTCAAAAGTGCCACCAAAACTATGGTCTTTCTCTTACATGTTTGATATCCTCGTGCCTGCTTAATGCATTATCTATAGCCTACAGCTAATACGCCTATGGTTCCGATTTCCATGGGTCAAACCAATATTGTCTGTCTGTCAATTACAGAGCGGGATTCGGTCACGCTATGTAGTTTCCCACATAAAGAAACCTCGTCCCAGAAAAAAATCAGTGTCTACAATAACCTTGTGGATGAACTACGCATCGAAGACAGTGGATTCTAGGAACATCGTTGCATATCGATTGAACATTTTCAAGAAAGGAGACATTAAAGTAAGAAAAGCCAATCCATCCATTTTATTAACTATCAAACATCACACCAAAACTACGAAATAAAAAATCCGACTATATTCTTTCTAATATCCATATACCGCTAATAGCGTAATCAGTAATATACGAGAGACGTAACTACTGACTGATAAAGACTGGGCGGAAGCAAATTCTGTATGTGAAATAGAGTAAAATATTAGTAATTGTCGATCTTGACACAGCCTTGCCAGCCGTAAGATTATACCTGTGCAAAGCTAAGTTCCTTGTTGATTTCATCTATTATTGTTATTTCTAACTTTCTGCTATCATGGTATTTGTGGATGATATACCATAATTGTTCTCTAGCTTTTAAATTGTCCACCAGTGCGTGGGTAATGTCTGAGGTGAGCTCCGGGACTTCGACATGTTGGAGTGAGTGTGTGACTGCATTCCCTGATCAAATGAACGTTTGTCTGGATGATCTTTATGTTTTGTGAGGCATCATTGTCAGTTTGTAATATATATTATATATTTCTAAAGTACATTTGTACCTAATATTATGTAATAATCACTGTTTAGATAATTAAGTAATGCACCTTTTGTTTTGGACATCATCTTTCCCTCTCTAGCTGGGGTGAAAGACCAACACAGCGGTGCCGCTCTTGGCTGGGATTTTCATCTTGCTTCTCTTTACAGCTGGGGAAGTATCCGTAAAGGGATCCCTGTACAGTATAAACCAGAAAGAGAAACTCTGGAATTACTGTACAATCCTTTTTTTGCTATCTGAGGCATATTCATATTTGTTATTTATATGGAATTTGATTCTCACACAGGAATAGACTGAAAGAAGTTGAATGACTAAATTCGATTTTGTTCTGTGTGCCCTCTGATTCACGCCTTAAGGAAAAGAGCGACTTTCAACAATAAAAGTTTCATTGCTACTTTGCAAATTCTTATTCTGTGCCCTATTTTATTTAGAATAAGTTGAGAAATACGTAAACCAAGATACAAATTGAAACCAGTATACCTTTATCAGACGTTCCCGGATTAAACGGTATTTTTTCCGAAGCCACTAATCACGGTGCTTGATAATGCGGGCCAGTACTGACGTGGCTTTTTCTATATTGGAGTTATATTTGCATATCATACCATTTGGCCATCTATAAAGGCCCTAAAACAGTCAACAGTACGATAAAATAAAAACAAAATCGTTACTTTCAACTGAAACATATTCCAATAGTATCAAACTCAGATTCGCAAAATAACAATAAACATGGTTTACGTGACACTCATGACATATGACAAATCGAATCCTAGCCAACACGGTTGAAGTGGAGTCTTTTGAAGAATGTATCAAATCCCTAACTTCATACCCATGTGCTTCCTGACTTATCATGTAAAGACATCATTCTATGATGACTTTCTCCTTGCCTCTTTCAGGATATGTAGATGTTAGGCGAAACCTGTGATGGCTCGCGCTTACTGTCATTACCGCCGAGACCTCTCACCTCCACAGTTGACCTCTGATTGTTAGTTCATCCTTGCATAATTCTACTTTACCACAATGAGTAATCGACCAGTGGCTTCCAACATTTTTACACTCGCGACCCCTTTTCTCCAACCTCCGACACATTCCGATCCCCCGACATCAGCCATTCCATGTAGTCTTCCAAGTATCTATTTTCTGGTAAAAAAAAAGAACAAAAGATCAGCGTTCTATGTGTTCCTAACTGTAGTACAACATTCTTTAATTTTTATGCCGTTTTAATATAGCAAAATGACCTTCACCATTTTTCCTAAAGGCATCGCAACCCCTTGACTAACCATTGGGAATCGCGACTCACCGACTGGGAACCACAGGCTGTGGTAACACGCATACTAGCTATAAGGTATAGATTAGGCAGTCAGCAGACATGAGGCAATTAAACATGTAAGAGAATAACTTTTGTAGCACTTTTGTGAAACTGAGTCATGCTAAGTCATGCAATCTTTCTCTTTTTTTCTTTTGGCATAATCGGTGTCCTTGGTAATATATGAGGTAATTTTGTCACATATAAGGTGATAATTAATGTAATGATTATATATGCTGGGTAGAAATGGAAAACGGACCAATATTTATCACATTCTAACGCCACTCATATATTCCATCTCAGTCATTATGAACGCCATTTATACTCTATATCTCATAGTAGCAAACGCATCAATGCTGATACACACTCTCTCTCCTCTCTCTCTCTCTCTCTCTCTCTCTCCCTCTCTCTCCCTCTCTCTCTCTCTCTCTCTCTCTCTCTCTCTCTCTCTCTCTCTCTCTCTCTCTCTCTCTCTCTCTCTCTCTCTCTCTCTATCTATCTATCTATCTATCTCTCCGTATGTGTGTCGCCGTGCATATATGTAAGTACATGGCTGTTTGTGCATCTATGTCTATTACTGCATGTTCTATGTGTGTCAGTATGTGTACGCACCTGTTCGCGCACACGTAAGTATCAGACGCGGCCTCCCCTCGGCCGAGCGTGAGCCCGAGCGAGGCGGCGAAGGGGCGCGGGGGAACAATGCCCGCGGAAGAAGGGCCGCACAAAGGGGTCGGGAGAATGGCTGACGACAGGTAGGCTCACCTGAGGTCACGTGCAAGGCTGTTCAGAATGGGGGTAGATG
>NC_051421.1:28633953-28641453 GCF_015228065.2 Penaeus monodon | reverse complement strand
AATCAGACTGAAAACTAAAGGTCACACGAATAGGATGAACATGGAAGACACGGGTATGAATACAGTTAATAATCCACACAAGAGAGAGAGACAAGAATATTAGCATTGCTTAGCTAAATGATTATACAGACATACATACCATGCACGAATCAAAAACATAAGCACTTAACTGTTAAGTGCTTATTACTTGTTAAGTAATTATTTGGGGAACGTTATCTTGATTGATTTTATGGGACCCGTGTTAATAATTGACGGGGATAATGAAAAAAGTAACATAGATAACGCTTTACCAATAATTCCAGCACCTGGGTACCCATCCTTGACTCTGAACTACAACACCTGCAGAGTCCTGGCAAATCTTACCGTCAACGCCTACACTGCATATGATCCTACTGAACATGTTTTCGATGCCATGCTACTCACACAATGAAAACAGCATCAAGATAACGAAACACATCAAAGAAGCAAGGCAGCCCCGACCACCTCTCAAACACAATAGTCCCCCCTAAAACGACCCTCGTTTTCCGCGGCGTCGCGACTCAGCCTCGATTTTCTCTGGACGCAAACCATAGAGCTGTGTGACGTCATAGACCTGCTTCTCAACAGCAAAATGTCGTGATTATCCCCCTGTTTGCGCTGAGTTGAAGGCCCTTCCTCGAGAGATAAGTGTGTGGCTGGGCTGGAGGTGGCTCACAGGAGGCAAGAGGCGAGATAGGAAGGCCAGAAGAGCCGTTTCCTTCGGCGTGTGTGTGTGGAGGCAGTTGGCAACACGAGCCTGCAGGAGGATCACCTGTCCACACGACTCCTCAGCGGGCTAATTCCTCCTCATTCACCCTCAGAAACATGTGAAATGAGCACCGAGGACCAGCGAGGCCTCGGGTGGTGAGAGAGAGCACAGGAGTCCCCGGGGAGAGAGTGTGGCTGGGCAGGAGAGTGGGTTGAGTGTGGGGGCCGAGGGACAAGGCTTGGTTCCCGTACCATGTTGAGCTCTAAATACAAGGTTTTTGGATCTTCTGAAATAGACTGAAGGCTAGCGAAGGAACGGCAATAAGATGTTTTCTGCCACAAGTACAGACTCGCAGTTTTACAATTTCGAGAGCGAGGAGAACGCCCAGAAATGGAGGCATTTGTTTCTGGGTCCACTTAAGAGGGTAATTATTATTATTATTGTTGTTTGTTTGTTATGGTCTGTTCACACTCCCCTCTCTCTCCCTTGTTTATCCCTTTCCTGCTTTTTATGTGTCATTCCTCTCTCTATTTCAGATCATCTTCATTTCATTAAAGATCCCTACATCACATTTCATGAACAAATGTTATTCCTACACTGAGAATATAAGTAATAAAGTCAGGTTAGGTTAGGTTAGGTTAAGTTCCCTCTCCTCCTCGTAAATTGCTGCGGCTTGCCTTATTCTAGGTTATCTCCGTGTCTCTGAAGATCCCCACGTCGCGTTTCCCAAGCGAGTGTCTTCCTTATGCCGGGAACGAAAGCATTTTGTTTAGGTCTTTGCTTCATTGCTGGTCTTGTGTTTGGAGACTTTTTTGTCTAACATTTTTTGCTCTTTTCCTTTGGTTTCTCCTTCTTCTTTCAACATTTTGTCTTATCCTTGAATTTGTGGGATGAGTTTGGTAACAGTCTGTACTTGAAGAAGATTTTAGTTGATTTTTTAGCTAATAGTATGATGACATTGGTTAAACCTGATCTTTGGTTAGGATCTCTACTTTCTTGTCTCTCTCCCTCATCCTCTTTCTTATCTCTCTTCCTTACCTTTTTTCTTGTTTTTACCCACATTCTTTCTTGCTTCTCTCCTCATGGATCTTGTCACTTGTATTTTTTTTTTTTCCTCTCTGCCTCTTCTTCATTCTTGTATCTCTCTCTCCCTCTTTGTTTTTTTTGCCTCCCTCTCTTGTTTCTTGCCTCCCTCCCCATTATTTTGTCTTTCTTGCTTCTCTCTCCCTTGATTCTTGCCCCTGCTTTTCTTTTCTTTTTTTTTTTCTTTTTTTTGGCCTCTCCCCTTCATATATATATTTTTTCCTTACTGCCTCCTCCTTTTTCCCCCTTTCTTGTTCTTCTTTTTCCTTTAATTTTGTTGTTTTCCTCTTTAGTTATATGTTCATTTATCACTTCCTGTAAGTAAAATTCTAACCTATTTCTTCTATGTGTTTTTCCTTTTTACTTTAAACTTCTTAAAAAAGTGCATTAGTATGATTAAAAAAAAAAGATTCTTTACACTTTTATTCATATTTTGCATAAGTGACTAACATTTTGAATATTAGAAGTATATTAGTCTAGTAAGTGAACAACAATAAAGAAAATGTGAATCTGTTAAGTGTAATTGTATTAGAAATGTACTGTTGTATACTGTATATATTGTAAACTAGCATATTAATAATTATTTTATTTGCTTTGGATTTAAATATTGGACCGATAGGAATAATTAGATGAATTCAAATACATTTGTTTTGTTAAGGGAAGAGGAAATAGAAGTTGACTGTTGCTGTATAAATTTGTGATTGTGATATTTGGGGAGTACTTGGGCAGAGTGTATTTATAAAGGTTATTGCTTTGTTTTTTTTTATTCTAATATTTTTCAAAGGATTAGAAAAAAAAAAAGTTATATCGTTTGTTTTGCTTTGACTTATCTGTGTCTGATTGATATTCAGTTCAGGAGAAGATCTCACTTTACACAAAATTAGTTTATTAAAAGGCTTATTTTAGTGTGTAGAATATCTGTAATATTGACGACATTTTCAAAATGAATTTTTTGAGATTCGTTTTGGTTAGCACATACTATTAACATTCATTGTTATTCAAAATGAACTACTGGAAATAGTTTTTACACTTGAATTTCTTTATGTTAAGTTTAATTGCCTAGTATGGGAGCTGTAGCATAGGAAAGTAGTATGTTTTTCCGACATATAAGATGTGATTTTTTTTTTAAATAACTAGTGAAGAATATTATTGTTTTTATCTTTTTTTTTTTTTTTTTTTTTATTATGGTTCTTATTATAATAACGTTTCTCTAGCTTTTTTTCCAATGACATAGTACGTGAAGATTTTGGTTCAATTTTTTCATTGTAATCAGTTTGTGTCTTTTGCTAGGTAAATGTAATGTTTATTTCTAAATAATTAAACTCCCAAGCCATATATTCCACATCCAATACAGACTATACAAAAAAAAAGAAAAAAACAAACAAAAAACACATGCTTTACATTCTTATGTTGTTGTTATTATGGGCATTGTAAACATTGTTTCTTTTAAGTGTATTTTTGTTGCATTTGAATGGAAAAGGTCATAGGATATTTAAGCAGTGCTGTCAGTCCTGTTGTTTGATGTGCAAATATGTATATCTGTGTATATGTGTGCTGTGTTGTTGTCCACAGTTATAGATGTATACGTTGTTATTGTCGTTGTTGTTCCATTTACTTAATTGTTGGTGGTGAGCTGTTGTTTGCATCGTGGTGGTGGTTTTCTGTTTTGCTATTGTTTATAACTGTGTTTTGTTATTTTTTGTTATTGTTATTGTTCTTAACTTTTGTTTATTTTGTAATTTGTGGTGTGCTGTTGGTGTCAGCGTTATTAGTGTTTTGTTGTAATTAATAATGAATATTAATATCTTTTTATTTTTTTTAATTTGTTATTGTTATATCCATGGTCTGTGTTTTCTTATTTTTATTGTCTCTGTCAGTGTTTTGTTGGTTTTTGTCATTATTCATCTGTGTTTTTGTTATTGTTTGGCCATGTGTGTTTTGTTGTTGTTACTATTATCTGTTTTGTTTTTGTTTGTTTTCATTATGGTCATTATCATTATTGTTATTACAACATTATAGTTGCTGATTAATTTTGTAATCATGCGTGCTAAAATCAAAATTATGATTTATTGATTTTAAACATTTTTACTACATCCATGGAAATTTTTATGATCTTATCATTATTGTTATTGTTATTTTTATTATTATTATTATTATTATTATTATTATTATTATTATTATTATTATTATTATTTTTATTTTTATTATTAATTAATTAATTAATTAATTAACGTATTTTTTATTAATTATAGATATTATTATATTTTTTTTTATTGGCATCATCACTATCACTATTACTATTACAGTAACTGTAACTTATCATTGCTATTACTCAGTGTTACTTTCACTATTGCTATTACCATTGCTATTAGTCTATTATTATTATACTTATAATTATGATCATCATCATCATCTTTATTATTATTTTTATTGTTGTTTTTATTATGGTTATTGTTTAATGTCATTGTTGTTATTATCATTATCACTGTTCTTGTTATTGCTATTATTAGTGTTAGTGTTATAATTATTGTTCTTTTTATCATCATTGTCATTATTATGATGATGAAGATGAGATGATGATATCATTATTATATTATATTATTATTATTACTATTATAATTATGTTATTATTATTGTTGTTATTATTATTGTTGTTATTATTATTGTTGTTATTATTATTGTTGTTATTATTATTGTTGTTATTATTATTGTTGTTATTATCATTATTATTATCATTATTATTATCATTATTATTATCATTGTTATTATCATTATTATTATCATTATTATCATTATCATTATCATTATCATTATCATTATCATTATCATTATCGTGATTGTGATTGTGATTGTGATTGTGATTGTGATTATGATTATGATGATTATGTTATTATTATTTTTATTCTTATTAATGTCATCTCCAGTAGCATTATCAGCATTGTCATAGTTATTGTCAATGTCTATGTTGTTATTATTGTTATTATAATTGTTATTTGTATTGTTTTTGTTATTGTTATTAATTATTATTTCTTTACTGTTATGATCAATATGATTATGATTATAATTATAGTTATAATTTATTATGTAATCATGATTATGATCATAATGATAATGACAATGATAGTAATAGTAATAATGATAATGATAATTATAAGTTATGATAATAATAATAGTTATGATAATAACGATACTGATGATAATAGTAATGATAGTATTGATGATAATGGTGATGATGATGATGATATTAGTTATTATTATTATTATTATTATTATTATTATTATTATTATTATTATTATTATTATATATTATTATTATTATTATCATTATTGTTATTAGTATTATTGTTATTCTTATTATTATCATTATCATTATTATTATTATTATTATTATTATTATTATTATTATTATTATTATTATTATTATTAATATTATTATTAATTATTAATAATATTATTATTAATATTATTGTTAATATTATTATCATTATTATTATTATTATTATTATTATTATTGTTATTGTTATTGTTATTGTTATTGTTATTGTTATTGCTATTGCTATTGCTATTGCTATTGCTATTGCTATTGCTATTGCTATTGCTATTGTTATTGTTATTGTTATTGTTTTATCGTTATTATTATTATTGTTATTATTATTTTTAGTTATTGCTATTAATATTTTTTTTTGTTCTTGTTGTTTTTGTTATTATTGTTATAAAATTATTATTGATATGATTATATTTCATGTTATTATTATTATGAATGTGATTATTATTATTACTATTATAATAATTATTATTATTATTATTATTATTATTATTATTATTATTATTATTATTATTATTATTATTATTATTATTATTGTTGTTATTGTTATTTATTATATTGTATTATTATTATTATTATTATATTATGATTATTATCTATTTTATTGTTATTTGTTTTATTTTATTATTATATATATTAATATTATTTATTATTATTATTATTTATTATTATTATGTATTTTTAGTATTAGTTTGTTATTATATATAGATTATTTTATTATTATTTATTGTTATTTTATTATATATTATTGATTATTAATTGTTATTATCATTATCATTATCATTATCATTATTATTATTATTATTATTATTATTATTATTCTGCTGCTGTTGCTGCTGCTTACTATTATTACTACTACTGCTATTAGTATTAATAGTTATTGTTATTATTGCTATTGTCATTATTGTTATTTTTATTAATATAAGTATATATATATATATTTATTTATTGTCATTATTTTTATTTTTTATTTTTTCTCTTTTATTTATATTTTTCTTTCTTCTTTTCTTTTCTTCTTCTTCTTCTTCTTCTTCTTCTTCTTCTTCTTCTTCTTCTTCTTCTTCTTCTTCTTCTTCTTCTTCTTCATATTATACTATAATCATCCTCATAAATATTGTTATTGTTAATATTATTTGTTATTTATTATTTATTGTTTAATACCTCATAGTTATTTATCATCATCATCATAATCGTTGTTGTTATTGTTATTATTATTGATATTGTTATCATTATTCATAATTATAAATACTATAATTGTTTTATTATTATTATTATTATTATTATTATTATTATTATTATTATTATTATTATTATTATTATTATTATTATTATTATTATGATAATAATTATAATTATGATCATTATCATTGTCATTATCATTATCATTACCATTACTATCATCATTTTTATCATTGATAGAAATGATGTCACTATTCATATTAATATTAGTATTAATGTTAATGCATTATTATTGTTGTTGTTGTTTTTATCATCATCATCATCATCATCTTCATCTTCATCTTCATCTTCATCTTCATCTTCATCTTCATCTTCATCTTCATCTTCATCTTCATCTTCATCTTCATCTTCATCTTCATCTTCATCTTCATCTCACCATCACATTATATTATCATTATCATTATCATTATTGTATTTATTATTATCATTATTATTGTGGTATTGGTAATGATTTTGATCATGATAATAGTTATTATTATTGTTATAATTTTGTTATTATTATTATCATTCTATTACCAATACCATTGCCATTGCCTTTACCATTACCATTATCATTGTCATTGACATTATTATTGATATTATATTATTAAAAGAAATATTATTTTTATTATTGTTGTTGTTACTGTTATCATAATTGTTGTTATTATAATTATGTTATAAATATTATCATTGTTATTGTTATTGTTATTTTTCTTTTTATTGTTGTTGTTATCATTATACTTTCATTATCATTGTAATTATTAATATTATATTATGATTATAATTGTTATTGTTATTTCTATTATTATTATTATTTTATTTTTTTATTATTTTTATTATTATTATTATTATTTTTATTATTATTATTATTTATATATATATATATTTATTATATATATATTTTATATTTATATATATTTTATTTTTTTTTTTTTTTTTTTTTTTTTTTTTTTTTTTTTTTTTTGTTATCATCATCATTATTAATCACTGTTATTTTTTTTATTATTATTATTATTATTATTATCATTATTATTATTGTTGTTATTATTATTATTATTATATTTTTTTATTTTTATTATTTATTATTATTGTTATTATTATTATTCTTATTATTATTAATATTTATATGATATGATATTATTATTAT
>NC_051421.1:28621453-28628953 GCF_015228065.2 Penaeus monodon | reverse complement strand
TATATATATTATGTATATACTCAAAAAGAATGTAGGGGAAGGGTGTGTGTGGATCTGCGAGAAGTGGAAAGTTGAATTATAGTTTGGGAATTATAGTTTGTTGTTTTCCAGAAAAAATGTTATATTTAACCATTACAGTAAGTATAGATATAGATAGTATATAATTAGTTTAATTGATTTTCCTCTCTTTACCATGAATGATCTCAATTACAGGTGCTGGAGCAGGTGCATCCCTCCCTAGCGGCCAAAGATGATGCACTTGAATATGTGGAGAGCCTCATCTTACGCCTGCTGGCCATGTTGTGTGCTCGCCCAGCCCCTCACACCGTCCAGGTGAGTATGTCTTAGGAAAGGAAGAGTGCTTTGTTTGAGAGGTGTGATGATGGCTCTTGTTCGAAAAGATAGGAAGGAGATGAATAATTTCACTGGGCACTTCTGTAATTCAGGTATGACATTAAAATCTACCAATTGAAGTATGCATTTACTCATAAATTTAGTATATTTTTCCTTTTGTTTGTATTTGTATAACATAAATTTGATTTATCTACATTCTAAATTTAGATTTTAGATATTAACCTGGTCGGTTACCAAGAACTTGATAATAATATATGCCATTATAAAAAATTTTGCCTGAGAGCCTGGGTGACATGACTCCCCATGAATTGCCCTATTTTAGATTCAGTGGGCATTTAACCCATTGGATACGAATGCTTCACTACCATCACATGGCCCAAAATATGGTGTGTGGCTTGTAACCTGGGCGCATACGAACACTTGTGTGTGGTGACAATACTCCATGCTTCCCCTTTCCCCTTTCTCTTTTTTTGGCATAAGCATTTTTAGCTTTTTTGCCATTTACCAATATCTATATTTGTCTTTATTTTTTGCAATATTCTATTTTCTGTTATATAACCTGCACTGCAGGTCACAGCAGCCAGGAATAGGATCCTGAGCTTAAAAATGGTATCCTCCCTGGAGCTGAGGCTCCTCCAGCTATGACTAAGAGATTGTACATTTAACACTCATATCTCAATGGAAATAATGCAAAAGTCCCTTCCTAAATGCCCACCCTCCAAGAACTTTATGGACTCGGGGTGAGCTGTTCGTGTCACCCTGGCTGTCATCCAAAATTCTCATGATGGCAAGTTTGCGTCACCCCAGCCCAAAACCAAATTTTTCTGTGATGGCATGCTCACGTCACCCGCCCCTCAAGCCATATTTTTTCATGACATGATAGTGACGTTATCTGCATTGAAAGGGTAAAGTAAACCAATGAAAGCTCATCAAGCTGTGGCTGGAAACAAGCTGTCTCCAGGAAGGACAGTATTTCCATGTTCTGGATCTTATTTGTTCCCACCATGACCATCAGCATAGGATGTATTACAGAAAATTGAATAATACAAATATATAAAAAAAGATGCAAATAACACTATATCACTTACAGCTATTGTTACTGCACAGAGCTGTAAAATATCATGGATAATATGGAGTCTAATCAAGGAAAACAGTCTTACCATCTAGATATAGCATAACAAATAACAAGTACATACCTTGGAAAATGGCAAAAAAATTATACAGAAAAATCATAACAACTGTGCAAAAAGTAGTGAAAGAATATTGATACTGCATGTGAGCGTTTGTGTAGGCTGGGCCTTGAGGGTCAACACACAAAGCCTAATGCCTTGATTTTGGGCCACATGAGGGCCATGAAGCACCTGGATCCAATTGATTAATGCTGGGATCCATTTACCCGAAAAGTTCAGTAGGTCAGTATATACCATGAAAAATAATTATTTTACATATTGTGATAATTTACAAGTACCACATAATAGATAAAGAAAGACAAAGTATTTAAAATTGCGCAAGAACATGTTTGCCCAAGTTTGGTAAGGCATCATGCAAATGAGCTAAATGACCAGAGAGGGTACCAGGTAGATATAGTTTTCTCTCACACATTACCTTTGATATTTTTTGTATTTTTGTGACTTCAAATGATTTTTTAAAGAACTTTTAACACTATATGACTTTTTATCAATGATATTGCATTGAAATAAGCCTAAGAGAAAAAGAAATCCTTTTTGTTTTATTTATCAGTCATGACTCAGGAAGACTTTTTCTTTACATGATCTAGCATTATGATAAATATAAAATAAAATTAAAGTAGGTCTAATGGTTATATCACATTCACCACCCTAGAAAGGATACATCAAAGTAAATGAAGACCGAGGTTCTTAGGGTGTGATGTGTCCACACATCTCACATACATGGATGTTTCTCATTAATTCTGATGCACATAGAAAAGGTATACGTGAGAAGGAAGAATATCACAAACAAGAACTGGTGCATTTTATGTCTGGATCAGAATATTCAAGCAATATTACAAAACACAACTGAAGAGTCATCTGACATCTGCCACACGTGTGTAATTATATAAAACATCAGAATTATATATTCAAGCAAAATTGAAAAAAATATGTTCATGTCACTCAAGACTTAAGGGCTGTAATCTTTGCATAATTAATTTAATTAGGCAGACCCAGCCATTTCTATAGGTCTTAGCTGAAAAGTATTTAGCCACAAAGGAGTCAATTAGACCTTGTAACCTCACCTGATTTTATCTTTTGTTGAATTTTTTGGGAAAATAAGTTTTTTTTACCAGTTCTATCAGTATTGATGTTGTTATTATTATTATAGACATTATAATTATTATACCGTTATTGACATTACTAACTTCAATATAAGATAAAAAATTGTTCTCAGAAATAAAGGGAAAATGTAAATAGGTGAGGTGGGTAGTCCTAGTAATTGGCTCATTGGTGACTTAGTATTTGTGGAGCCATCTGTGTGTGAAGACAATTAATAAACTAAATTCACAACATATATGTACATGCCATCCCTGGCAGCAGCAGCTTAATTTGTCGAGATTGTCAGCAGGTTAAGATGTAGTTTGAAGATTCTAGTAGAGAGAAAGTTCAGAAAAATGTGATGAAACTTTCATTTGAGAATACATTGATATGTGTGATATAAGATATAAGATCATTGTATATTTACATATTTTAAAATTATTTTTTATTCTACAGGATGTGGAGGAAAGGGTACAGAGAACGTTTCCCAACCCGATTGACCGCTGGGCAATTGGAGATGCTCAAGCAGCCATTGAAAAGGGTCGTAAGAAGTCACCATTGGTGTTACCAGCAGAGAAGGCACATCCACTTTTACGGGTAAGTTTGCCGAGGCTATTATATATTCAAGATTGGAATTTTCATGTATGTGTGATCCATTTTTTTGCTTCATTATATATTTAGTTATTTATTTTTTAGATAATAATTTGATTGTGTACTTTTCTGATATTAGAGGAGAGATGGATTCTGTGTTATTGTAGAGTAATGGATATTTGATAAGAATAATTAATATTTTAAAATTTTCTTAGAAGTGTAAATAGAAATAGTTAAATTATCTAAGATTAGAGAGTATAAAAAGTTCCAGTTAACTAGTGTGGCTGTTATCCGTATCAACAGCACTAAAAAATATTTACTTCATGTGATAGTTGCAGTGCAGCTATGATTCAGTAATACTTCATTATTATTCTTTGCTTTTTGCAGTAACTTTTGAAATCCTGTCTTGTAAATAGATTACCAATCAGAAATATTTATTTCATTTCTTTTGGAGTAAAGGTTACCTGTATATAAAACGATTAGATTTTGTTTGCTGGCATTCCAGATAGTGACAGACTAGATCTGAACATGTGTTTATAGCTCTTTTTAGACTTTTAATGGCATTGTGTGCATGTTCCTCATACACAACTGATAACTTATTTATTCATGCTAACCCCTTGTCTTCAGTTCTGTTGCAGTAAAAAATAAACCCCATATTTGGGTATGCTTTCGTGCTTAGTTGCCATTGTTTTGTTTTTCACAGTGTTGGTTACTCTCACTTACCATCATTTAATAGTGAGACAGGTTCTACATAGTCCACCTTGGTTAGTTGTTCCCCCTCAGAAAAAAAAAATAACTGGCATATTTTGTTGCCATATTATAGATGAGAATACTGATGTCTGTAACACCCCTTATATATTTTTCAAACGTATGTTGTATAATGGAGTCTGTCTTTTAGCTTTTGTTCTGCTTTTTGTAATGAATTTCTCATTTGCAGGATGTGCTTCAAACAAAGATTGACTATCAAGTAACATTGTATATAGTTGCAGTTTTAGAATATATATCTGCAGACATATTAAAGGTAAGTTCAGCTATGGAAATGTATTATTTGGTATGAAGACTACACAAAAAGGCATAAATATAGATATCAAATATTTATTCAAATCAAAATTGACTTTTTTAGAAAATAGGATTTAATGCAAATTTGATTTTTCAGCTTGCTGGCAACTATGTTAAGAACATTAGACACATTGAGGTAACGCAACAGGACATTAGAGTAGCCATGTGTGCAGACAAGGTAAGTCTAACAGATTATGTCGGATTTGCTCTCTTTGTTTAGAAGTAAAGTTCCATGAGAAAGGTGTACTTATGAAGTATACAATGTAATTTGCAATAATATTCACAATATATTGGGAACAGGTGTACAAAGATATGAATTATATGAGGTAAAATGATTTACACTTGGAATATTAGAAGATATTTACAAATACAAATATCAGATTATAGAATAGTGATGAAGTTACTTAAAGTTACATGAACCTATAGGACCTTGTCATTAAGTAAAACTTAAATGCTCATAAAACTATCAGTATTAGTAAGAAAAAGCAAACAACACTATCAGAATATTTAAAACCCTCTCTTTTAGCACTCTTTCATAGATTGGAAGAGAGGTCATATGTAATTGTTTTTTAAGGTTTATTTATTTTTTTCCTTTTATGGTTTTGATTCCGAAATTTTGCCTTTTATATCTTGCAAGACTCATTAGATTGACAAGTGATTTGATTTTTATGTATCTGTTGCAAAGATGGTGCTCATTTTCTTTGGTTATCAAAGGATATAGGTTAAATACTCTATATGCTTCTATACCAATGTTTTTGTGAAAATTGTAAGATTGGTTAGTGAATGGAAAGTTTTCACATAATCATTAGATGCAGGACTGTTGATGTTAGAAATGAAGTTGATATGATGTGACAAAGATGTTGGTAGTGTATGTGTTAGTCCTTGATTAGAGTGAATAATAAGATAAGCAAAAAGTTTGTGTTAAATGTATTATTCAAGGTGAATGAGAAAGGGTAACTGGTTCCAGTGTCTTGAATTATTTTTTAAAAGAGTTGTGCGAGCTAAACAGCTGTTTGCTGTTTTTGCTAATACTACAGTAATTTAGGAGCTACAGCCCCATAAAAGTAGGCTAAAGTCACTTTTTAACCTTGTTCACTGGACAGTTATGCATGCTACAGCCAACGTCAAATAGGGTGGAAAAATTGTTTCCTTTTAGTGGCTCACTGCTCATGCTGCCTGCTACTGGTCCAATTTGACACACTAAGCTTTTGTCAGCATTGAGTGAGACATTTTTATATTTTCATTCACTTCCAACTTTTAAACTGGATTAATATCCAGTATACAGTTAATTTGAGGATCATGCCAAACCCCCCAGGCGTGGAAGATTCAGAACTTTACCATGCTAATGTGATGCCTGTGAGCATTGTGAAACCAGGATTGTTTTGCTCCCCTATGGGTAAGGAGTCACATGACAAGCTAAAAAGCATGACTCACAGGTGGTGCATATCATGTTGTAGAAACAAATTTGTCTTGAAAGTGTACTGTACCACCAGTGAGCCATATTAAGAGTGACTAAGGGTGGCCTGTGTTGCACTGTATTTTGTGCACATTGTGTACAATCTGTGGCCCACAGTAAGTGCTATCCCTGGTAGTCCACTCTACAAGTATATCATGATATCCTATATTTATGTGGTAATCACCACTTTATTGGCTACCGGTCTATGGCCAGTTTTATCTGTTCTTCTGCTTGTCCTGTGTATTTAGTGGTACTATTTTGTACTTATAGATAAAGAACACCTAATATTTCTATGGAGCTGGAACAAGTGGAATTCATAATAACAATGACTCTTCTGATGAAGAATTCATTTATATTTAATACGAGTAGTCTGACACAACTTAGGGCAATTCTGTGAAAGATGAAGAAATGGATGATAAACGGATCAGGAGAGGGAGAAGAATGAATGACAACAAAAACAACGAAAACAGTTATGACAATATTATTTTGGAACAACTTAAACTATAACAGGAATAAAGATAACAACATCCTGGATCAGTCTACCAACCCTGCAGTCTGCCTGGGATTCAATTCAGTTATCTCTTTGTTCAAGCCCCTTTACTAGGAAGGAGGAATTATGTGTTGGGCTTCAAAATGCCCCCCTTTCCCCCTACACACATGAACTTTATGAATTATTTAATTAATTAAGTTATTTATGTGTATGTATATGTATATGTATGTATATGTATCTATATCTATGAACCATATTCATATTGACAGATGTATAAAAGGTGTGAATGAGAATGAATATCTTCACAATGCAAGAGATGTATTTACATCTCTTGCATTATGAAGATATTCATTTTCATTAATACCTTTTATACATCTATATCTATGTGTCTATGTCTGTCTGTCTGTCTGTCTGTCTGTCTGTCTGTCTATCTATCTATCTATCTATCTATCTATCTATCTATCTATCTATCTATCTATCTATCTATCTATCTATCTATCTATCTATCTATCTATCTATCTATCTATATATATATATATATATATATATACATATACAATATACAATATACATATATACAATATACTTATATAAATATATTTATATACAAATATATACATACATACATTCATATATATATATATATATATATATATATATATATATATATATATATATATATATATATATATATATATATAATATGGTACAAAAAGCTAGGTATGGAAGCTATTTCTCACTGGAATCACAGTTGTAAATGTATAGGTATTGTACAGAAAATGCTCTCCACAGTAGGAAATGCCAGTTTGACAATTTTAAGAATATATGGTGGTTTCACTGATAAGTCACCCACCTGAAGAGATTTTGAGAGGTGGTAAAATTTGAGGTGTTGTGAGTGGATGACGTTCCCTGCACTCACTCACAGACTTAGATGGGCCTAAGAAAAAAATGGAAAGATGTCAAGGCTGTTATGAGAAAATCTCAGTGAATGAAGAACACAATGAGGCACGTAACAAAGCTAGGAGAGTGTCAACATTTTGTGACAGTTTCGATGGGAAACCCCATGAAAAATATTGCATGGAAATCTGCAAATCTGCAAATCTGCAAATGTTCATTTGCAGATTTTAAAATTTACTTTTATAAATAGTACTATACTATAGAAGCAGAGTTTAGGCAGAGTTTAGGAAAATTGAAAATTTTTCATGGTTAAAAGTAAATAAATTTGTTTTACACTTTATTATATATGAATATTTCAATAAAAATGTTAGAATAAAGAAAAA
>NC_051421.1:28606453-28616453 GCF_015228065.2 Penaeus monodon | reverse complement strand
ATATAAATATATATATAAATATAATATAAATATATATATAAAGATATATATATAATTATAATATAAAGTATATATATAATATATATATATATATATATATATATATATATATATATATATTATATATATATATATATATATATATATATATATATATATATATTTATATATATATATATATAATATATATATATATATATATATATATATATATATATATATATATATATATATATATATAATTTTTTTTCCCCCAGCAGTATAAGAACAAGACATATATATGTATGTATGTATGTATGTATGTATGTATGTATGTATGTATGTATATATTTATATGTATATATAGTTTATTATTTTAAGATCGTAAGTGGATATTATCAGACTGTGTTATTCAGTGTCTTTTTAAGGGGACCACCTGCTTTTTTTTGTGTTTATTTCCACACATTCAGCTCAGGTTTTTGGACTGGGCATATGTTTTTTCAATCTTTGAGCCTCCTATACCCCTGAAAGTGTCATTTAAAAAATTATGTGATTAAATGAATAATTCAAATATATTTTACAGATGATTCTGGGTATGACTGAGTCAGAAGAAGCTCGAGAGAGCTTAGAACAAGTCAAAGGTCTCTTATGGCCTCTCCAAAGTCAGTTAGAACGCACCATACAGAACTCTCCATATGCTCCCTACCTTAAGAGAAAATTAGGGTATGTTCAGCACTCTGTTGTTTCCTTTTTTTGCTATCTGTTATATTACATTCTAATAGAATATTTTACATGAAATCTTTGATGATTAATGTGGATTTTATCTGCAGAGAAATCACTTTACGGCATGGAAGGCAGAGTAGACAACAAACCTTATCTAAAATGAAAGAATTACAACGATCAATAGATGGCTGGGAAGGAAAAGTCATCACACAATGTTGCAACGAGTTTGTTTTAGGTATGTTTACCAGTGAACAATACTTTTATAAGAAAAAAAAAAAATTGTGGTATGGTACATTATAGATATGATTTTGTTTCTGTTGTACAAATTGAAGTGACTAATTATCTAAGTCTAAATATGATTTATGTAGAATGGATAAATTCCCTTTTTTTTTGTGTTCAAATGCTTTGTACATTTTGATTTTGATTTTTCATGAAAGATGAAAATATGATAGGAGTAGGTCTTTTAGTTATGTCAAGAAGCTATTCCATTATTCAGATGCATGGATGCTTGGCTGATAAGTAAGAGTTTTGGCTCCATAGTAGAAATGAGAGGACTTGCCGTGACTTATTATATGCCTTCAAAATATTTTATTTATGGAAATACTGTCTCAGCTTGCAAATTGATTTTTTGAATTGGTTTACATCATTTATAATCATACAGTAAAATTTGACAATGACTAAAATCAAGGGATGATATAACTTTAGTTTGTATATTTGAAGAAAGCTTTATGTAACATCCATGACTAAAACCTAACTATAGTTTAATGCAGATATGTATTTTGAATATATTTTGATAAACAGTGTGCAAGTTTTTTGGAAGCACAAAATTCTGATGTGTATAGATAAAAAAAAAGAAAAAGTGCAAGAAAAAAAGGATTTTAATAATTAGCTTCATTTACTTTGAAAAATTGGCAGAATTAAGAAGTTGTTATATGGAATAGATGTGTCCATAAACTAAAGTTACTGTCATGGTGCAGGAGAAGGAACATTATTTATAAATGCAAGTACTATGACTCTTTCTGAATACTAGTAGTAATACTATTGTAACATTTTTCTTTACATTTTTTTTTTTCCTTTTTTTTCCAAACCATCCAGAGGGTGACCTGCTAAAACTTGGTGCCACTGCGAAGAAGCCGACGGAGCGGCATGTGTTCCTGTTTGATGGCCTCATAGTCCTCTGCAAGAGCAATAACCGGCGGTCCTCGGTCACAGGACAGGTGAGGAGAGGGAGTGAGGAGTAGAAAGTATTGGTGTTGGTGTACCTTGTGTCTGTAGGTAAACAGATAATGGGAAATGGTTTAGGTTTAGGTGTAAAGGGAAGAGTGTTTTTCATTTTTTATTCTTTTCTTATCTTACTCTTATGTTCTTTCTATTTAATTTTATGTTTAAGATGTGGTTATTTTATGGGAAAAGTAAAATTCATTTCAGAAATCAAATGGTATGACAAAAATGCATAGGATAAGGAAAGAAAGGACAAGTTCAGGTCACAGGACTTGTAAATTGGGAGGTAGTGAGAACCCAAGATCTTTGTGTTCATGTCTTATGGTAGAAAGTTTGTATTCATAGAATGGGGGGCCTTCTCTGCCTATTGTTTATAGGGAAGGGTGTTTCATTTCTTTTTTTATTATTATTATTATTATTATTATTATTATTATTATTATTATTATTATTATTATTATTATTATTATTATTATTATTATTAATATTATTATTATTATTATTATTATTATTATTATTATTATTATTATTATTATTGAACTAGTTTCACAGTTGATGTTACTGGTATTTTTCTCTTGTATTTATTTTTGAGACTCTTCACGGGGCACTGCCTGTGTATTAGGCCAGGATGTATTCTGTCGCACCCAATTCTTTTTAGATATTCATCCAGCTTTGGTGGCATCGCTCCTAATGCTCCTATCACTATTGGTATTACTTTTCCTTTCATCTTCCAACATCTTGCCATTTGGAACTTAAGATCTTGATATTTTTCTATTTTTCCTCGTTCTTTTTCTATTATTCTGGAATCGTATGGTACCGCTATGTCTATTATGTCAAATTCTTCTTTGTCTTTTCCTATTATTACTATGTCTGGTCTTCGAGCTTGGACCTCTTGGTCTGTTTGTATGTATTGGTCCCATAGTAATTTTGTGTTTTCATCTTCTACTACTGCCTGTGGCTCGTGCTTGTACCATACGTCTGCTGTACTAGGGAGTTTGTGGTGTTTGCAAAGTGCCCAGTGTACTGCTGTGGCTACTTTGTCGTGCCTCCTTTTATACTCCTTCTGTGCCAATTTGGAGCATTCGCTGGTGATGTGATTTATGGTCTCATCCTTTTGGCCGCACATTCTGCACTTTGTATTTCCCCCTCTACTTTCTATTCTTGCTCTTATTACTCTGGTTCTTAGAGCTTGATCTTGGGCTGATGTTATTAGTCCCTCTGTTTCTTTTTTATTTCTCCTCTTTTTAACCAGTTCCAGCTGTTCTTGTCCTGGATTTCTTGTACTTGGCGATGGTATTGCCCTGCGAGAGGTTTTTCTATCCATTCAGTTCTTTTCTCCTCTGTCATTCTCTCTTTGTATGATTTGCTATCTTCGTTTTCTGTTATTATATTGTTGGTCCAGGCCAATCTTAGGATTGGGTTGGTAGATTCCTTTATATATTGGCCCAGGGCGCAGCATTCGGTTCTGATGGCTTCTTCTGCGCTTATTAATCCTCTACCTCCTTCACTTCTCTTTAGGTATAATCTTGCCGTGCACGCTCTTGGGTGCAAAGAATGGTAGATAGTCATCAGTTTTCTGGTTTTTCTGTCTATTTTCTGTTGTTCTAGCTTTGTCCAGTCTATTATACCTGCCGAATATCGTAGCACAGGTATAGTCCAGGTGTTGATGGCTTTTATCGTGTTCCCTCCGTTTAGCTCCGATTTTAGAATAGCTCTTATTCTTTTGAGGTATTCTCTTTTAATTTTTGCTTTCATATCTTCATGTTTTATGTTATCATATTCTAATATCCCTAGATATTTGTAACCGTCTGTTTCGATATTTTTGATGATGTTTTCCCCGACTTCGATTCCATCAGTATGTGTTACTCTTCCATTTTTGATGTTTAGCACTCCACATTTATTAATTCCGAATTCCATACCGATGTCCTGGCTGAATTGCTGTACTTCTTTTACTAATGTGGTTACTAATTATTATTATTATTATTATTGTTATTATTATTATTATTATTATTATTATTATTATTATTATTATTATTATTATTATTATTTTTATTTTTATTATTATTATTGTTATTGTTATTGTTATTGTTATTGTTATTGTTATTGTTATTGTTATTATTATTATTATTATTATTATTATTATTATTATTATTATTATTATTATTGTTTTATTCATTTGTGGTATATAGTTTTAATAAGAGAAATGACAGACAGACAGACAGAGACAGACAGACAGACAGACAGACAGACAGACAGACAGACAGACAGACAGACAGACAGACAGACAGACAGACAGACAGACAGACAGAGACAGACAGACAGACAGACAGACAGACAGACAGACAGACAGATAGAGGATAGAGATAGTAGATAGATATGGAAATGTAATGAGATTGTATAAAGAAGTGTTTGAGAACATGTCGAATATATGGTTAGAGAAAAATATTTCAGTCCATAAAAGTTTCTACCACTGGCGTTGATTTTTCACTCCTAAGAACTGTAAACTCTCCAGATTTTCTATGTCACTAGCTATAAAACAGGCATGATTTTTTGTTTCACTAAGGCAAATGTAAGTTGCAGACAATGAAAGACCGTGTCCGTAGAGCACAGAGTTCAGAATATTATCACAAATACTGCTTGTGTATGAATGAAAAAGGTGAGAGATTAATATGAGTAGCCTCTAACACAAACTTTATATTGAGTTGTATTTATGAATATCTAGACTTTAAAATAGTAAGAAGATATGATATAGCTGGAGATAACTCTGGGAAGAGAAAGAGATCTAAGGTTTGGCTGGAAAGAAATATGCCATGCACCACCAACTTTAAAGCAGTGGTTCCCATGCTCGTCAGTGAACGTCACCCTAAACTTACTTAGTCTTTCTGCCGCATTTTCTTTACCTCCTTTCCACCTCACACAAAATACGCTTCAAACATAAATACAGGTCTGAAATTTTATAACTGAAATTCATTTTACTAAAGGATCGTGTGGTACCCTTAGTTACTACCCCTAGCACCTTGGGGTGTTGTGGGTAGTACAGGTTTGAGAACCTTTGAATAAGTTTGGGTTTGATAAAGAATACTAATATTGATTGATAATGTAAAATGCTAATGTTGATAGGTAAAATAGCAGTGAGTTTTTAGCAGATATTGTAGACTACTAAAAAAATTTATTTTTCAGGTTGGAGAGTACAGATTTAAGGAGAAATTTCTTATGAGAATGGTAGAAATTTTAGACAGAGAAGATACTGAAGGTAAGTGGATTGCATTGACTGTACATTTTTTATTTGGGTTTCTAGCACTAGTTTAGACCTCAGACAGGTTAGTTTTGCTTTGGTAAAGAATTTAATATAAAGATAAGTCATGAAATCAGATGCCAATGTAGAAAGCAAAATTCTTTTTCACCTGGTTTATTCTTTCACTTTGTAAAACCCCGTCAGAGATCAAATACTCCTTTGAGATCCGGCCACGTGACCAGCCCAGTGTGGTGCTACTTGCAAAGTCTATGGAAGAGAAGAACAATTGGATGGCTGCCCTTGTTATGCTCAACACTCGGAGGTGAGTGTCAGTTTGAAGATGTTGTAGAAGATAGATCATGTCCTATGAAAATTTTGATTATCGTTTTTCTTAATTAAAACTTTTTTTCCAATATGGTAGTTCTTGAACAACACAAAAAAATGAGTTTATAGAAAGAATGTGAAAATGTAACCTGTGATCTCTGATCTTTCTCCTTTCAGTATGTTAGAACGAACCCTAGACAGTATATTATTAGATGAGGAGAAACAGCATCCCCTCAAGTTGCCTGACCCAAGTGTCTACCAGTTTGCCATTGAGGACTCCGAGTCAAACATTATCATCGAAGAGAAGGAAAACTCAGGAACTCCTCTTATAAAGGTGACAGTTGACACTTGAATGTGATTTGTGTGTAGTTGGTTTAGTATTTATGTTAGTATTCAATTTTATAGTTTTTGTCTTTATTCTAGAACATTTCAAGGATTCCTTTTTCATATATATAGTATTTCTATAAATGATGAGTACAGTAATGTCATTATTGATATGGTAAGTAGCACTTAATAATCTTTTAGTAATGGAAAGGAAATAATCAACCCTTTTATTCCAGGGAGCAACGCTGCCAAAGCTGGTTGAAAGATTAACATACCACATGTATGCAGATCCAATGTTTGTGAGAACGTTTCTCACCACTTACCGAAGCTTTTGTACTCCAACAGTAAGTAACAAGTTGTTTAGTATGAAATAGTAACTAATGGATTTCCCCTTTATTGTTTGAGAAATTTCATTGTAAGACATCATATGCTATAAAATTCTTTAAAAATGTAGATATGGTAATTAGTATTTCATTCTGTATCAGTCAAGGAATGAAATAGTTGGTAAATTTAGATATATAAAGATTCTGCCTATTCCCTATGAATAGATATTACAAATCCTTACGCTCTATTTTGTTGCTATCCACCCTTTTTACATCATATTTTGTTGCTGCCCCTTTTAGGAATTGCTAGACCTATTAATTCAACGCTTTGACATCCCTGAGCCTGAACTCCCGCCTATAAGTGAAGAGGAGACGCAGGAAGTCAAAAACCAGCAACTTTCCATACACAGAGAAATTCTTAAACGCTTCAGAAAGGAGTATTCGCAACCTGTTCAATTCAGGTAAATGTTTGTTAGCTAATAAGTGATGGATTTTGTATTGCTATCCATTATGAAGAGCTTTGGTACATTGTATATGTAGCTCTATTATTTTGATGTATTAGATGTGAAGCATATCTCTTGCTACTCATAAGATAATTTTTTTCTTGTGATTAACCAAGATCATACTATTGTCAGTGGTCTAATGTGATACTACTAAACTGGTCTCTGTTTTTTTCCACAGAGTTTTAAATGTTTTGCGTCATTGGGTAGATTATCACTTTTATGATTTTGAACGGGACAAAGCACTTCTAGAAAAACTTACCAGCTTTCTGGAGAAAGTGAAAGGCAAATCCATGAGAAAGTGGGTTGAATCCATCACAAAGATCATTCAGAGAAGGGTAAGTTTTTAGAGTACCTGTCTGGCTGAATATTTTTGAATCCACAGTGAATTTTCTCCATGTTGCCGAAGTGAGGCATTATACTTTCAAAGTGTACAACTTTTGTTTAATATTGTAAATGATACATAATAACCCTTTCAAGTTTTCTCAACATAATTTTCCTAATTTTCCTTGACAGTGCAATGAAGAGCAGAGAGAAATTACATTTAGTTTACATCGCTCACCCCCATCTCCCAAGTGGCACATAAAACTAGAGGACAAAGATTGGGATGTTATACTTCCCATCAGTGCAGGTGGAACATCGCCTACGGTAAGTGTATATGGAGTTGCAGTTGAGGGGATTGTGTCTTATTTTTTCTCTCTTACCAGGTTTTCTCTTATTGCTGATTGTGTTTACAGGTATTAAGTCTGATACCACTGTAATTGCCAGAAAATTTCACATTATTGTCAAAGATCAGCAGAGAACAGAGAACACAAAGACCAAACAAAAATGGTTTTAATACCTGTTTCAATTTTGAAGACTCCCCTTTATCCAGGAGAGGAAGGGTTGGCATTCTAATGACTTAAATTGCAAAACATTCATACTAGATTTCATGATAAATTATGTATATTTTGCTTACTAAAAAAATTCCCATAAGATATGTTATCATATAAAGCAATAAAATTTGTATTTTGATACATTTATGAATATCTGTATGTAGGAATAGTAAAAAGATGATAATATAAATGGAATCAACTTTGTGATACATTATAGTATTGTGTGTGGAGGGAGAATGTGGGAGGAAAAGATCTAGGATTTGGCTGAATGAAATATTCCAGAATTACTATTTTACATTCACTTTGTTTTATTCACAAGAGGATAGAGGAAGGAAAACACTGATTGGCTCTGGCAAAAGAGGGCATATAATAGGAATAAGGGTATGAGGGTAATATTCTTGTGATTGCTGAAGGAAACTTGCAAAACAGTACCACATATATTAATGGACAATATATTTCTCATTTATAAGAAAAAAGTTGTGGAAAAAATAGCACAATTTTTGACAGGGTTTCCATGGTCATGGTGAATTAGATTGTGCACACATTCAAAGAATAGTCAGAATTATGTTGAATTTGACTAGGGTTAATCACATATGTTACACTGTGGTAGGAAGTATATTTAGCTCTTTTTTTACCACATTTTTGGCAAAATGAAGGTCAAGTGTATAGGAAATTTATTTTGGGAGTAGTTATAGATTTGGATATTATTCCTCTGGCCTACAAATAAACTTTTGAATCTTTCCATTCTGATTGAAGTAGAGATAACATTGTTCTGATTTTGTTGGTGATACATGGAGTTTCCACTTTACATACTGTTTGGTAAAGTGCACATCCCCTCCACTTCAGAATTCATAACTCGGTGAACTTCCATTTTCAACTGAAATACATCCATCCTACTTATCTAGATGTTTTTTTTGGATACAAAAGTTGAAATTGATTGTTGGTGAGAGGGGAGTGTACCCTTTGACTTTGTTGATTTTCGTGGGCTTCATTCCTCTTGTTAATGCCTCTTTGCCTATGATTATGATATCATAATTTTTATTATTAACTCCTTGGCAAATATCCATTTAAGGATATTTGCCAAGATCATGGCTAATTGCATAATTTGTGCTCATGCCATTATGGGAAAAATTTTGGCTAAGGACTGGGGTGACGATAACATAGCATTATGAGAGTTTCGGCTATAGGATGAGGTGAGCAGAATGACTCACCATAAGTGCACAAAGCTCTTGGAGAGTGATTAGACTCAATGGGCATTTAGGAAGGGGCTTTTGTATTATTCCCATTGGTAAATAAGTGTGGAATGTACCATCCATAAGCCATGACTGGAAGGACAGGGAGGACACTATTTATGTGCTCAGGATCCTATTCCTGCCTGCTGTGACTGATGACACAGGTAAAAATAAGAAATGAACAAATAACAAAATGTTACTTATTGTTATTATTCTTGCACTGAGTTATGAACTACCTAAAGAGATGAAGTAAAGTCTGCAAGGTAGACCATGTATTATCATTTGGATATAGCATATTAAGCAACAAACATAGACATTGGAAAAAAATAAATGGATGTGCAGAAAAGAGATAATAATATTGGAAAGTTGAGGCAAGGGGTCTTGATAGTGTCCAGTGTTCATGTACACCTAGTCTACAAGGCACATACCTGTGACAGGGGCTCCTCAGGTAACCCTAATTCCCTGATTTTGGGCCACATGTGGGCAGTAAAGCACCCAGATCTAAGGGTTTAATATCTCTTGTACTATCTGGCGAGTTCCCTTCAGCTACACTCAGTGTCATTCCCATGCTGTTACAGCCATTATAGGCCTTCTTCTACCTGTGCCAATCAGAGTCACATTTTCTTGCCTTTATTATCTTGTTAATGAAACAGTGGGTGTGCAGTAGTACCTGGTCTCACATCTTTACCGTTTCTGGTCTCATATCTTTTTTTTTTTTTTTTTTTTTTTTTTTTTTTTTTTTTTATGTTCTACTGCTGTAAATAATGTCAATGACATGATTATCATAATGTCAGAAATGATCATAGTCACAATAACTAATTTCTCCAAAATTCATAGAATAAAGTAGTTAGGTGAGTAGGTAGGCCTAGTAATTGCCTCCTTGGTGATTAAGTGCTTCTTGAGCCATTTATGAAACAAAATTCACAAATTGGTCAGTGCTTATAGCCACTGCCAGTAACTTAATAAAAGTAATAGTAAAAGGAAATAGGAGCTTTTCTTTCTGAATATTCAATGAATAGGGTAAACATGTGAGATCAGGTAGGCCTAGTAATTGTTGAGACATACCCTCCTTGCACCAGCAAGTTAATATTTAGTTTCCTCAAAAAAAGAAAAGAAAGCAAGAATTTTTTTTAAATTTTATTTTACAAATTAGATGTTTGCCAAAATAGATTGGAAGTCAAAGTTAAAAAGTCTTATTACCTTTTCAGCAATCCAGACAGTTTTTTAATTGGATAAAAGTATAGTGATTTGAAGCATACACAAGGAT
>NC_051421.1:28596453-28598953 GCF_015228065.2 Penaeus monodon | reverse complement strand
TATATGTTTAGAAATATGTGAAAAAATATATACATGTTATACATAATTCACAATTATGTTGTTATGCATTAAATTTTGGGGTTTGCTTGTATAAGGGGATTAGGGGGCATTTGCGGAGGTTTGCGTAGATGGGTGATTATTAGGCATCATCAGTGTTCTTAATGGAGATGAAGATGGTAGTGATGTTAATAAAGATGTAATTGATGAAGAAGAAACGGAGGATGTAGTGAAAATTGAAGTGGGTATGAAGATGGAGATAGAGAGAGTGAGAGAAAAGAACGAGAGAAAAGGAGAGGGGGAGACGAGAGAGAAATGTGGAGAAGCAAAACCGTCGAGGTCCCATGGCAAAAAAAAGACAAGTAATGGAAGCTTCCAGAAGTTGGATGGGAGGAGGACGAGAAGAAGAAGAAGGAGGAGGACGAGAAAAAGAAGAAGAAGAAGAAGAAGAAGAAGAGAGTGTTTGAGTATCGGAAGATGGGGCGAGCGCGTGTGGGATGGAAGGAGAGGGAGAGGGAGAGGGAGAGGGGAATAATGGGAGATGGGTACGAGGTGGGTGGGGAAGAGATTGAAGAAATACACGTAGGAGCGGTTGACGTAGATGGCGAGATCAACCGTGAAAATTGACGGAGATCCGTATCCCGTGCGTGGAATGGAGGAGCTCGATGGGGAGGGGGGGGGGAGGGGGGAGTGAGTCCGATAAAAGTACAGGACTCGTGGACTAGTCACCTGCTCGCTTCCTCTCCCTGCTGTTATTCACTTCTTCTCTTTCCCGTTTTATCGTCTTTCCTCCATTTCTTTATCTCACTTTTATTCCCCACCCCCCTCTCTACTTCTTCCTTTCCCCGTACTTCTCCTCTCTGTCTCTGTTCTCTTCTCCCTCCACCTCTTCCCCATTCTACTGTCAACCTCTCCGGAGAATATAGGAGGTAGAAGAGAGGAGAGGATGGGAGGTGAGGTGATAGGAGAAGAGATAATAGGAGAAGAGGGCGAAGAGAAGAGTAGAGGAGAGAGAGAAAAAAATGAAGAAATGAGTGAGGTAGAGAAGTGGAGAAGAAATGAAAGATTGAGGGAGCATAGGAAAAGCGAAGAGAAACAAGGCATGGGAAAGGCGGCGAGAAGAGAGAAGAATAGGAGGAGAGGATAGAAAGAAAAGGAAATAGAGAGATCCAAGGCCAGGAGAGTGATGAAGGAAGAAAGGAGCAGATGATAGATGGATTATTGATAAATGATTGAATGGCTGGTAGACAGCTGGCTGACGGACTGATTAGCAAGTAGATTGATAATGCGGTTGAAAAGGAGGAAGATGGAGGATTTGCGGATGGATGGATGGATGGATGAGTTGATGGATGGATTAGTGGATGGATGGATGGATGAGTTAGGGTGGATGGCGAAAGGACGGCTGGATGGATTAGTGGATGGATGGATGGATAGACTGATGAAATTCATGTGTTGGTGGATAATGAGTAGAATCGACGGATGGATTGGTTATTGCGTTAGTACGCTGGTTGATTGGTTGTTGAGCTGGTTAGCTGGGTTGGTGTTGGTCCGAGTTGTGCATCTGATGGCTGGCGAGTGGGCAGGGCGAGCAGTAGATGTGATAAGCTGACGAAGTATAGATTGTGAAGCCTGTCTCTCTCTTTCTCTCTTTCTCTTTCTCTTTCTCTTTTCTTTCTCTTTCTCTTTCTCTTTCTCTTTCTTTTTCCCTGTCTCTGTCTCTGTCTGTCTCTGTCTGTCTCTGTCTCTTCTTCTCTGTCTCTCTTGCTCTCTCTTCTCTCTCTCTCTCTCTCTCTCTCTCTCTCTCTCTCTCTCTCTCTCTCTCTCTTGCTCTCTCTCTCTCTTGCTCTCTCTCTCTCTGCTCCTCTCTCTCTTGCTCTCTCTCTCTCTCTCTCTCCTCTCTTGCTCTCTCCTCTCTCTCTCTCTGCTTGCTCTCTCTCGTCCTCATCTCTCTCGTCTTCTCTCTTCTCCTCTCTTCTCTTCTTCTGTCCTTTCTATTATTTCGCTCATTTCTCTAGCATTTTGTATTTCATTTAAGGTTTTGTTCTATTGTTGAGACGAATATCCACCGTTTTGGTCCACCGAGTTGCTTCAAAATGTAGTATAAATCCTTCGGCGATGGGCTGGCGATCGGTCGGTCGGAGGGTGGCAGCTGCGGGTGCGTACACAGAGGGTGACGATGCCTGGGAGGATGCCAGGTTAAGGATTCCTCTGACGTCATCTGTGACGTCAGAGGCTCCCTGATAGATTGGCGAGGCAACGGCAGCGTAGAGAGAGAGAGACACGTGCGCGGAGTCCCCTTGGCCGCCTCCCTCGCTCCCTCGCTCGCTCTCTGTCCTTCCAGCCGCCTCGACGCCACACCATAGCACGTTATAACACGGCGCATATCACGGCCTATGCTTTTTAATATCACGGCATAAAATATCATAATAACAACATTGCCAACGCTGCAGTTCGGTGCCTCGGATTTCCAATGGAAAACCGGCGTGATGCTTCAGAACGAACG
>NC_051421.1:28586453-28591453 GCF_015228065.2 Penaeus monodon | reverse complement strand
GACCTCCCCTCCCCATCCCCGTCCCCGTGACCCCCCCCCCCCTCACACATCCCGAGGACCGCTATTCCCACGCCCACACGTTGCCGTTCCTCGGCTCGCCCACCGCGCGTCTGGTGTCTCTCTCTCTTGTCTTTTATACTTTACTTATTTATTTGTTTCTGTGTGTCTTTGTTCGAATGCTAATTTATACTGACGATTGTTTTTACTTCGTTAATTCATTGTAATTTTCTTTTATGAGGAGAAGTGTGGATAGATTTCCTGCTGTTATGTATTCATTTGTGATTTAAGAAAGTGTGTGTTTTTGTTATAATTGAGTTGTCTTTGATGTGTCTGTATTTATGATGGGATAAAACACGGAGAGAGATAGAGAATGAGAATGAGAGGAAGGGAGAGAGAGAGAGAGAGAGAGAGAGAGAGAGAGAGAGAGAGAGAGAGAGAGAGAGAGAGAGAGAGAGAGGAGGGAGAGAGAGTGAGAGGATAGAGAGAGAGAAAGGGAGAGAGAGAGAGAGAAGAAGAGAGGAAGGGAGAGAGAGTGAGAAGAAGGAGAGAGAGAGAGAAGAGAGAGAGAGAGAAGAAGGAAGGAGAGAGAGAGAGAGAGAGAGAGAGAGAGAGAGAGAGAGAGAGAGTGAGAGGAAGAAAGAGACAGAGAGAGAGTGAGAGGAAGAGAGAGACAGAGAGAGTGAGAGGAAGAGAGAGAGAGTGAGAGTGAGAGGAAGAGAGAGAGAGTGTGAGAGGAAGAGAGAGAGAGAGTGAGAGGAAGAGAGAGAGAAGAGTGAGAGGAAGAGAGAGAGAGAGAGAGAGGAAGAGAGAGGAGAGAGGGAGAGGAGAGAGAGAGAGACTGAGGGAGAGAGAGAGAGTGAGAGGAAGAGAGAGAGTGAGAGGAAGAGAGAGAGAGAGAGTGAGAGAAGAAGAGAGAGAGAGTGAGAGAAGAGAGAGAGAGTGAGAGAAGAGAGAGAGAGAGTGAGAGGAAGTGAGAGTGAGGGACGGAAGAGAGAGATTGAAGAAGGGAGAGAGAGATGAGAGGAGAGAGAGTGAGAGGAAGAAAGAGAGAGGAGTGAGAGAAAGAGAGAGAGGAGTGAGAGAAAAAAGCAGAGAGATGAGAGGAACGAGAGAAAGAGTGAGAGGAAGAGTGAGAGAAGATGAGAGGAAGAGAGAAGAGAGAGACAATGAGAGAAGAGAAGACGAGAGGAAAGAGACGAAGATGAGGAGAAGGAGAGAGAGAAAGAGAGGGGGGTGAGAGTATATACATATATCATTTAGCCCATAAGTGTTTTAACCCGACAGTTTACAAATCTAGTTCGAGGGTAAATTTTGTGAGAGTATCACGACGAGAAGCAATAAAAGCTGACCAATGAAGAAAAAGAAAAAACAGAGAGCAAAATATATATAACGCAGACAGACAGAAACAAAGAAAATCATTATTCATTCTACTCAGATAACAAGTAGTATTTTAATTTTTTATTTGTTTTGCAAATTATTTTACTCTCAGTAGATTTTCCACAAACCGACATGATAAACGATGTTTGGCTGAGATTGTTGAGCCTGTACAAATGGGACGTTGAGTAGAACTTTGTGTCTCATTAAACATCTCTCATTTATTCTATTACTAAACATTGTATTTCCTACGACATTTGGGCATTTAGATACACGTAAACAGCAACAATATAATTTATATCACCGAGTTTCAAAAGCTTAAGAGTGGCAAATCCTTCATGCGTATGATCAAACTACCTTAGCCTTAAGATTGTACGACCTTTTCGTTTTTGTGCTACAAATAAGGGTTGTAAACGTTGCTCCCCAAATTGGTTTGCAATAAGTTAAATGTGGGTATATTAGAGAGGCGTAAATCTGTTTCAAAGCGTGTTGATTTAGTGCTTGGTTTGAATGGTGCGTCTTTTGTTCCTGTGAAGTATACCGTAATGTGTCTTGTTTACAATTAGGGTTATTTTATTTAGCAAATTCCACTTTCTATTACCAGTTAATTCATTGTTTGCTACCTTTATTAATTCCTGTTTAGAGCTGCTTGCAGTGTCTAGAGGAGTTAACTATGTTATTGATATATATGAGGAAAAGAACAGGGCCTAGAATTGAACCTTGGGGAACGCCATGACTAATAAGATTTTGAGAAGATACGTGTTTGTCAAAACGTACAAATCTGTTTTGTCAAGTATGAAACAAACCAGTCATGTAAATTTACCGAATACCAGTGTTCAAGTTTACATGATAAAATGGGGTGATTTACTGTATCAAAAGCTTTTGACAGGTCAAGAAATATGCCAAATGTGAATTTGTTATCATTAAACGCATTTGAAATACTAGAGAAGTCAATGATGGCTGATTCTGTAGATCTTCTCTTGAAACCGAACTGATATTTATTTATTACATAATTTTAATGTAAAAAATAATTTCAGTATTCTTGCTGAACGTAACAAGAACTGATACAGGAAGTTCCCAGTGTGTCTCTCTTTCCAGACTTGGACAAAGGGAAAACTTTTTTTTTAGTTTATCTGGGAAGATGTTAAAGGAGGGAGTAATTATATGTTCTAGTGGAGTTTAAAAGGAATTGGAAGGATTTGTTTAATCAGTCATGGGAATATATCATATAAATTATTTTCGAGTAGTAATAGGGTGTAGACACATCTGATTATTATTTCTCAGGCTAAGAAAATCTCGAAAGTCTCCGTCCTGCGGTGGGACTGGCTGGGTAAGACTTCTCCCAATTTCTGAGAAATATTTGTTAAACTTCGCTGCAGTTATGACAGGATCGGTAATTTGACTTCCATTCATATAAAGTTGGTCTGGTTTGTTATCACTCTTCCTATTAAGAGAATTCCATGTTTTCTGTTTTCATCAATTTTTTTTTTTTTATAATAATTTCGTTTAGCATCTCTAATGATGTAGTTCATTATTTTCTTGTGTTGTGACATCAAAGATTGACTGAGTTTTATCAGTATCAATTTTAATTTCAACAAAGACCGATTCTAAATATTCTTTAACTGATAAGTCTGGTCTTAGATGTGAGGAGTAGCTCTTTTTGACATAGAGGGCAACGCTACCACTTTGTCGGGATCTGCTGTTGAAATATGCGTCATAATTTTGTAAATTGTACAACTGATGAAGACCATCGGTTAATTTTGTTTCAGAAAATCCAGTAATATGGAAAATACTGCCATTTGAACACAGACTGATGAATTGTAAAACACTGTTCCGTGTTAATACTATGGTAGAAAAACCCACTTGAAGATGTAATCCAGATAGATTTCGAAACTGTTGTCTCATTTTCAGTAAATCGATAAATAGTTTTTGCATTGTGGGTTTTTCTATCACAGACACTGATCAGTAAATTCATTGGAATATTCGTCAGTGCTGCAAATGTTTTGGCTTACGACTGACAGCGGAGCACTTGGTGTCACGGGGCTTGCTAAATCGGGAGTCACAAGGGAACACATACGAACACTCAGGTTCTGACAGACCCGAGGTGATTTTGCGTAAAGCTATCAGGGTCAAGGTCACTTGGGTGCCTGTCATTGGTGGGTGTAACCTTCGTGAAGACTCTAATTTCTAGGTAACTTCGAGTGAGTGGTGAAATGTTATCTGAATTATTGAATTCATTTAAAGAATCATCATTGTTTAAATCAGCAAAAGGGAAAATTGACATAAAGGAATACATTACGGATGGTTGTTAACTACGCAGTCGTTGGTTGATTGGGCTGGACAGGTTGGGGTAGTCTTTTTAGTGGGGAGAGGTGTCGTTGCCTGAAGCTCCATCAAGCGTCTTCGGGGCAAATGGCCAGGGGTCAGTAGGTCGTGAAGCGTTGTAGGCAGGGGTCGAGGCGCGCTGTAGCAGTGGCGAAGGCGGATCAGATGAGGACGCACGAGAGGAGCGAGACTAGAGCGGGGCAGGCAATTGCCGAGGACCAAGGGCATTTCCAGACGGAAATGGGAAGCACAGAATCAGGCTGGCTACGAGGGTGTGAACGCTCAGTCACGACCAGCTTTCTGTAGCTGAAATATGCGTGTTTGCCTTCGCTCCTCGCCTGCTTCAACTGCTCCATCTGGTCTTTTCGTGCTTTGATGATACAGGCACAAATAAAAAAACGGGTGCATTCTTAAAATTTACTTTTTTCTTAAAGACTGCATCACGGCCCCCGAACCTCGCGAACTTGGCCACGACGTCCCTGGTCTTGTCATGAGATGGCTTCCCCTACTCAATGAGCTCGCTCGCGCCAAGTTCAGGTGCTGCTGCAGAAGACACTGCTACCGGGTTTCGTTGCCCTCCTCTGGGATTGCCAGTGAAACGCAGGTTGTTTCGGCGTCCTCGGTCCTCCTGGTAGCCTGAGTGCTCTTCTGTTTTTTTCGAAGTTGCCGGTTTTCCTTCGCGTCCACAACTCGTCGTTCGCTCGCCTCGCTTTGGCATCTCGAGCTTTGAGCTCCGTAATTTCTGCGTGGGCGAATTCGAGACTGCGAATTGCCTCACCAAGACGACTGTTCAGGCTCTCATTCTGGCGAGACATTTCGCTGTGTAATCGTTCAGTAGCCTCGCGGAGCAGCTTGCTCTGAAGGCCGATCAGACCGGTGACTTCAGAGCGGCTTGGGCGAGGAGCGGTTCGGAGCCATGATTCGCTGAAGTGAAAGTGTAGCAGGTCCTGGAAGATCTCGGCAGGAAGTTCAAGGGGTAGCGGGTGCTGAAGGAGGCGCTGGAGGAGGACAGCGAGCTCAGATGGTGCGCGGCAGCACAGAGACGCGCCACAGGCAGTTCGAGCGCTGAAGGTGAACACGGAGAGTGGCAGGGCGAAGGGGCTTACCAAGAAAGCAGGTGCGATTGCTTGGTGGTTACCCTGCCAGTGTAAACGGTCATATCAGGTCACGCTCAGTTCGTATGCACAAAATTTGAAAACGGGCCAGATGGAGTGTTGAGCAGCGGCGTTTTTTTGAATTGGCACTGCCCAAACGAAGTCCAAAATACTTCTTAGTTTAACATTTTTGTTAAGTAGTTAAGT
>NC_051421.1:28578765-28581265 GCF_015228065.2 Penaeus monodon | reverse complement strand
GTTTTGTAGAGATTTTATTCTTAAGCGCAATTCGAATATTTATCCGCGGTGTTTGAAATACCTTCTTTTTTATCCGAGGTGTTTCGTTTAATTTTCCTTTGCTTTGGTTTGGTCGCGGTATTTTAAGTATTTTAACGCGCATTATTCTAAACGTATCGTCGACATTTTTTCCGGGTCGAATTGAATACCATTTTCGTCATTCGTCCGCGTTGTTGTTGGCCCTTTTGGCTGATTGTTGCGTTTTGGAAACCAATTTTCGTTACCCACCCATCCTGTTTCTGATGTGTTTCGCTATGTTTACATTTTTTCCTGTTTAGATCGCAGATTACGAGTAAGATTTCTTAAGTAATTATATCCATATTTATTATGTGCAAAACAAAATGCCCTGATTGACTTCGTCTTCATCATCATCATCATCATCATCATCATCATCATCATCATCATCATCATCATCATCATCATCATCATCATCATCATCATCATCATCATCATCATCATCATCATCATCATCATCATCATCATCACATCACACATACATTATCATGTTATTTTTACATATCATCATCATTCATGTTTATCATTATTCATTATGCTACCATTTTCACAATTACATATTATCATGCTCTTGTCATTGTTTCATCATTATTTTATCATATTACTTCTTATTAATTGTTTTGTTATGTATTATTATATTGATGTTTTTGTAATCATTTTTATTTGTCCATATTGGATATTTTTTCATTATTATCATGATCTTAGTATGATTTAAGATTAGATGTCACACGTTGTTACTACCATCCTTTGTTGTTTTTTACGCAGTGAAGTTCTTGGTAACTACGCCATCTTTTCACTATTCCGAGCATGGATTTATCATTATGTGGTGAGCGAAGATCAAGAATGAGATAAAGATGGGAGATGTACAGAATGGATAGAAGATAAGAGTTGAGATGTTGTAAACCAACGCAAAAGCTTAAGGTGGAAGCAGCAGATTTCTATTCCATACTTTTTAATTTGGCATGAATAAGGACAAGGAGACGTATGAAGAAAATACAGAGAAAGCAATGGGACAGAAAAGAATAAGAGGAAGCGAGAAACAAGAGAGAGTAAAATTCAAAAGACAAACTAAGGAAAGAGATGGGAAGGAAAGAAGGATTTCTCGTTCAGAACTAGAACAGTAACGATACGTACTATCACATACTAACGTGCGTACCTATCACACGCGGCCGCCCTGATTCCCGGCCTTCCCGCTGCGTACCCGAGAGCGACGTCTCGGATACGTGGCGGGGCGCCTGGCGCACGTTCGCCGTGTCACTGTGATGCTGAGGAACCACATCATTTATACTGTCTCGTCGATCAGATCGCAATCAATTCCATCAATCGCGACTATCACATGGCCCTTGATCAATGCATTCACGAATCAAATCATCTCACGTATCATCAGGCATCTCTTCATCGCTTGGCGACTTTTTGCTTTAATGATATTATGTGCTTGTATTTATATTATGGTCTTGTTATCGATACCGATAATTTTCCTCTGTGATCGCTATTACGTTTGGCGTATGTATTAGTGCAATTTGTACACGATCTGTCTATCGCTCCCATCATTGCACTATTATCATAATGGTCGAAGATAAGGACTAGAGGGATACAACTTGTCACATGATCTGTTGGATGAACGCACGCAAAAGTCTAGGGTGAAGCAAGCACAAAGGAGAAGTGAGAAGGGATGGAGAGAGAGAAAGGAGAGGAGAAGAAAGAAGGAAGAAAGGAGAGGAGAAAAGAAGAGAGAGAGAGGAGAAAGAGAGGAAGGACAAAGGAAAGGAGCAGAAGAAAGAATGGGAAAGGAGAGAAGAGAGGACAGAAGAAGGGCAAAGGAGACGGAGCAGAAGGAGAAGAGAACGATAGAAGGAGCATAGAAGGACAGAAGAGAAGGTAGACGAAGAGAAGCAAAAGGAAAGAGCAGAAGGAAAAGCAGAAGAGAAGGAGAGGATGAAGGAGACAGAGTACGGAAGAGGAAAAGAGCGATGAAGGAAAGGCAGAAGAGACGCGAAGAGATCGGCATGCAGGAGAAGAGAGAGGAGACGGAGGGGAGGCCGGGACGAGCCGGTAGTGAGCGAAGGAGAAGAGGAAGTAGAAGTGAGGAAGAGAGAAGGAGGGGGATTGGATAGAGGGTAAGATGGCAGTAGGAAAGGAGGAAAAGGAAAAGGAGAAGGTGGAAGGCACATATCAATAGGGAAGGTATAGAAAATGAAGGTAGGAAAGGAGAACGAACGGATAAAAATTAGGGGAAGTGGAAAAGAAGAGAAAGAGGAGAAGCGAGAAGAAAAGGAAGAGAAGGGAAAGAGAAGGTGAAGGAGAAGGAGATGAAGAAGGAAAAGGAGAAGGAAAAGGAGAAGGAGATGAAGAAGGAGAAGATGAAGGAGAAGACGAAGGAGAAGAAGGAGGAGGAGGAGGAGGAGGAAAGAGGCTCCGAACTTCTACGGCCTTTTCCCAGGGAGAC
>NC_051421.1:28553765-28563765 GCF_015228065.2 Penaeus monodon | reverse complement strand
AAGAATAATTAAATATTTACTTATTTAGTGAATACTTATTTGTTTTTGGACAAATATGCAGAAAATCTGACTTTCAGTCTACTCATCTGTTAAGTAAGTTGAAGGAATGCAGGCAAATGGCTTATTGTTGATGGTTTGTATCTTGGCTTGTCATCAGTGTCAATTTTAAAAGTTACTGATGGATTGTTAAAAAAAAAAGGGGGGGGGGGTATTTTACCCATAGTCTATGCACCTGTTGATAGGATTTTAATTGGTGAACCAGATCCCAACAAGGCATGTAATTAAAGGATTCATCAGAAGTACAGTCCACAATTCCTGGTCTGCAAGATAATTTTGTTTCACTTAAAAACATTTGCTAGACAATTTTTGGCACTGGTTAAGGTTTACACTATGAGTGCTAAAGTATTTTCTTCTCCTGTAGATGCAACAGGAGGCAGCTCCTTAGAACATCGCAGTGGGAATCACAGTGGGTACCCAGGAGGCGCAGGGCCACCCCCCAGCAGACACCCTCTGCCACCATCAAATCCACATCCCCCACCACCGCCAGCATCACCTCAAGCACTACCTCCACCACTACCACCTCGAGTGCGAAAGAGAGAACCATCTGTTGGAGATACTTCTCCAAAGGTAGGTCAACTTGCCTCTTTTCAGTTTGGGTATTAATGTGTGAATCTTCAGAAAGTAATGTTGAATTGTTATGCTGAATGTTTTGTGTTGACATCTAAAGAAAATTTTCTTAAATAAACACCTGGACAAACAAACAAAATAATAATATTGATTGTTTCACTGCTTCATATTTATAATCACTTATACTAATTATTTTGAGGGTACCATTCACTGGGAATATTTAGATATATGTATGTTTGTCTTTCAGGTGAAACAGGCCCAAGATGCCCCAGAGTTGCCTCCAAGAGACGTCTCCCCGCCCCCCATCCCCCCACGCACGGCCACCCTGCCCCACATGACTTCCTCAGGGGGCCTTCAGCATGGCCCCACGCACCATCATCATGCTCCATCGGGACATTCCCTCTGTAATGTCAACCTCCATCATCATCCATCACATCACCATCACGGCCACCATCACGGCCACCATCACCGGCCCAGTCCACCTTCCCTGCTTGCCCCACCACCCCCTGTCCAGCACCATAGACCCTCCTCCTCACAGGCGCAACAACTCAGTGGACCTTTCGTCACCTACGCCTATGGCAAGGAGACATACAAATGGACCTCAAGCAGGTAAATGACCTCCTGGGACAGGAAAAGATCCAATACCATCAATTTTGTTTCATGATGACAATAGGTTCTTTAGTTACACTGCTGTACTCCACTGATGCCAGGTATATGCAAATATGGTCATTTGATTGGGTCACAGGGGAGTCAACAACAAGGCCAGCCAAATCTCACTTGTTTACCCCATTTATTGAATTTTTGGGAAAAGGAAGATTTTCTTGGTCAGTATCATAATAGCTAATAACCTATAGTCTACTGTAGTTTTGTTATGTTAATTTGTTTGCATAGATGGATACACAAGCAATTTGTCACAAAGAACATAACCTTGCCTATTTACACCTTTCCTTGAATTGTTGGTAAAAAGGTTTTTATTTTTAATATTATTATTACTATTTTTGATATTACTTTAATGTTTTGAACAATACTGTAATAATAAATCAAACCCTTGTTATGAAAATTCAAGGAGTAGGGTAAGCAGGTGAGATGGGTAGGTCAAGAATGGGTAGGTCAAGAAACTGACTCCTTGGTGACTAAGCATTTGTCATGTCTTTTGTATGTAAATGAAATTGATAAACTAAAATCACTGCAGATATGGTATGTGTGCTAGATATTTGGCATCTACCACTTGAACTGTTCTGTATCTCTTTATGGAGTGATTGTCATGGGTTTGAGTTCCCATTGGTATGGCTGAAGATGATATGGAGATCAACAGGGGAGCCAATAGGCTCCCCAGTTGGCTAAGGACTGGGCAGTCATTGTGTTGCTGTTATTGTGTTCAGCTGGTGGATTGGGGAATGTGGTCTCAGTTCCAGATTCTGTGGCTCAAGTACACTAGCACTGTGTAAGCTTACAGGGAATTAGGGGAGCCTACTGTCCAATGAGCGAGGACATGGCTATGAACCTGGTGTGACCCAACCTGGGAAGTATGCTGAACTTCAGGTTGCAGGCTTGTGCTGTTATAGGTACTCCCCCTACAGAGAATGAGCTAAGTGAGTGAGTGAAATACCATGACATGTCACTCCAGGGTCACCAGTGTGGTAGATGGTGGGCATCTACCACATGAACTGGTCTATATCTTTTTATGGAGTGATTGTTGTGGGTGTGTGTCCACTGGTATGGCTGGGTGCTGAAGATGATATGGAGATCAACAAGGGAGCCAGTAGGCTCCCCAGTTGGCTAAGGACTGGGCAGTCCTTGTGTTACTGTCACTGATGTCGTGTTCATCTAGAGGATCAGAGTATGCTGATCTCAGATCCAGATTCTGCAGCTTAAGTACACTAGCTACACTACACTGTGTAAGCATTCTGTCCTGCTGTCCAATGAGCGAGGACATGGCTGTGGACCTGGTGTGACCTGGGAAGTATGCTGAATTTCAGGTTGTGGGGCCGTGTTGCTACACATGTATACATGTCATCTTGGGGTCAGCTGGCTAAAGGAATTATAATTATCAATGTCATTATTATTATTCCAGTGGTATTAATAATGATAATAGTACTAGAGAAAAAAAAAATCCCCCAAAAATTCAAGGGATGTAAAAATAGTCGTTATTTAGGCCTCGCATGTCAATATTAACTCAGTTGGCATGGATGGCAAGAATACATGCCATGCTCACTGCAAAATAAGTTCATCTATTGTATTTATACATAAATTGCTCTATAAATGCTTAGTCAACAGTCCTACCTGTCTCACCTGTTTACCTTTTTCCTTGATTTTTGGAAAGCTTCATTTGTATGATTTTATTATTTTTAATTGAATGTTAACATTTTATAACAATCTAATAATCATAATATCAGTAAGAATAATAACAGTATCAATATAAATAGTATTAGAAAGATAAACACTTTCCGCCAAATTCAGGGAATGGGGAAATCAGGTGCATTCACTAGGGCCTGCTTATAGATCTTTGGTTCCTGAGTGCATGTGGAGCCATCTCTATGTAACAAAATTCACAAAAAACTACAGGGGACAGTACATAAATCCGTAGTCATTGGGTTAATTTTTTAAGTATTTCTTCTATTTTATTAATATGAATTTATTAGTAGTATCAATGCTATTAGTGCATTATGTTACTTTAAATATATACTTGCATCACTATTAATATTATAGTATCTCTGTATAATGTATTTGTGCATACACTATAATTACATCCAAATCCCACACTTCCCCCAGATTTAAAAATGGGTAAAATTTTTCCACAGCATTACCAGGAAGCAGCATGAATGACACTGCAGCTGAACCCAATGAGCACCCGCCCACGCCACCACCCAGGCTCGCCTACCGTCACATATTCTCCTTCTCGTATGACCAGCACCACTCCTAGAGGAAAGCAAATCATCCCATTTTTGAGTGGGTGCAAGACCTGGCCACATAGGAGCCCTTATCACATATAAACCCAAGATTTGTTGTGGCTTCTGACTCTGCTTTTTTTTTTTTTCTTTTCTTTTTTAAAATTTTATTAATTTATTTATTTTATTATTTTTTATTTATTATTATTATTATTATTTTTTTTTTTTACATAATTTTTCCACATCTGCCAACATTTTTTTTGCTGAACCCATATTTCAGACATACATATTTTGTTTGTTTATTTGTTTGCATATTAAAGAGAAAAATTAGGGAAGAATAAACAGAAATATTGTAACACTGCCAAAGACAGTTTTGCTACTTTCGAGCTCTGTGACAGTGCCCAGTGTTTGAACAACTGCAAGGCATATTTGCTTAGTTCATTTGGTATCTGTAGTTTATTGGGAGACGAGCATGGAAATGTGAGTGACAATCTAGGGTAATAGAGCAATTAATTCTCTGCCAAGAGAGTGTTATCTGGCTGTGAAAATGAAAACTTGTATGTTGATGCTGTATTAGAATTTTCTTCACAAAATTTAGCAAGAAGTGACTTTTTCTTTTATTTTTTAGCTTAGAGGGATTACTAAGAGACTTTTCAACAACATTTCAGGAGAGAATTTTGAAGATAGGTAAGGGTGTTGTCTTTGATCAAAAGCCAACAAGTATGAAATATATTTTGTGTCAAGAAAAAAAGTAGTATCCAAATTTCATAAAAGTAATTTTCTACAACTCGTGAAAGATGTTTCTAAGCCTTTGAGTCACTAGATCTTCCTTGCGTAGAAGATGAACTTTGGCAGTTATTTTACTTCTTTCCACTAGTGGTTGTAGAAAATGCAGTGAAACACTTTAGATTCACGGGATTTTCAACAAGCTATTTTGTATGGAAGAAGCATAAACTCATTTGACATGATGAACAGTTATTGCTTATTTTGTAGAGATTTAGATACATAGTTTCCCTTTTGAAATGGTAAAAAAACAAAAAACAAATCCAAGGGTTATTTACAAAGAGAACATCAAACAGTACTTAAAAAAGAGCATTTAGCTGTTGAGGTTTGTTTCTGTAAAAAAAAAGAAAAAAGAAAAAAAAAAAAGTTTTGCTTTCTTGGTAGGACAAAAAAGACGATACAACTTATAGGTAATTTATCCACCTCTATAAATTTGATAATTGTATGAGCATTATGTCATAGACTATATAGTTACTAATCACTATAAATAATTTAATATATTGAAGTATTTCCCAGAGAGGTGATATATAAGGAACCTGATCTCTATATGATGTTCGTTTAGATTTTCAACACAGTTAATCCATGTTTAAGTTTGTATGACACTTCATTGATGATAATAGTTTTGCAGTGAATTTCGTCTATATTTTGCTACTAATAATACACTGAACTTTGGTGGGTAACAAAGTGTACAGTTTTCCACTAGAGGAATTTTTGTTGCTCTAGGTTTTTAGCATTTCTTATTACCCCCCAAATAAGTTATGTCATGGATCTTGAATAGTTTTTATAGAAAAGTCATGTTTTGTAGTTCATATTCAATATATTTGACCTTTAGCTTAACTTGAGGAATGTTCAAAATATGTAGAATTGATGATTAAAAAAAAATAATAATAAAAAACAAAAAAAATAATAGTAAGCCAAACTCAGTACCTATACTTCAACAAATTCTCCATTTGAACAGAGATGTATTAAGATTCTAGAAAAAGAAAATTGAGTCATTCTAAATTTTTAGAGTATGTAGTTGTTGCTACGCTCAGTTTACAGTAGGCTCGTGTACAATTTACAGTTTACATTAAATGGTAGGTTAAGTTTGATGCAGTTGCTCAAAATAAATAATAATCATCTTTAGCTGACATTAAAATTTAGGTATAGTACAGCTATTGATTATATGATAACTTCAAAATGAAGAAAGTTTAGGTTTTCTTTAGTATCTTGATAACAGATTCTTATTTGTCAAATTAGTCAAAACATTTCCTCCCAATAATGGTTCACTGTTTTTTTTTTCTCTTCTGATATATAGGTTCTTTGGTCATGGTTATATAAAGAGATAAGAAATGGTTATACATGATTATGTGCTATCTATAAATTGGTTATTACCTTTTAGGAGTTCAATCTGAAAGTGCCTAGTGTAATGAGCATTCCAACGAGCCATAACATGTGAACTAATTGTATATTAAAGTTTGTGTCCAGTTGCTGCTGTTACAGCAAATGTCTGCCAGGCATCGTCACAAAGTGTGCAGCTTTTTGTTTATATTTATTCAGTGTATGCTAATTCCTTGTATACAACTTCAGTGTTCTATCACAGTTTCATGCAGACTTGGGATCAATAAAGTGGTTCTTTACTACCCATTACTCTAGGTGGTCTGAAGGCCTTTGTGAAGGGAGATGCCACTCAGAACTGACCGTCACCCAGGCTTGCATGATATAATTTCCAGGAAGATGTTCTTGATATAAATTAGACTGGGTCGCGTTTCATGATTACAATTCTTGCTTTTAAAGCTATGCCTGATTTGTGATAATATAAATAAGAGAACTATGTTAACTCATTAGAATGTTGAGGTGGGGAATAGTTAAGAAAAGCAGTGGGTGAGGAAGTAAACTATATATCATCTAGTCAGGGCAAAATGGCAGTGTGAGGCTAGTAAGGCTGGGTCCACAATCAGTCTTTGTGATTTCCGGTGCTCAGCCATCATAATTGTCTTCATTCTTCAGTAACTATCTGCTCCTAAAGTGCACACTCAGTATTAGACATCTCATAAGTACTGACAAGTAAACACCATGGATCGCTGAACAGAAAACTCGGCCAAGTTTGTGGTCGGTCTATTTTTTATTTTTTTGGGGGGAGTGTGTTCCCCTCAAGTTCCAGCAGTACTTGGAAATATTAATGAGAAATTGAGTGGTTTCTCAACTGAGGTAACACAGGGGCAAGAGATTACAGCTGTGATGTGTGTGGGGGCAGACTACCGGCACTGGGGGATAAGAGTCTTCATATGCACTCACTGTATGTATGGGCAGTCTCTTTTTAAGAATCATTGTGGTATATCATGTTGAAGTAGATTCATTCATATTTGAAAGGAATTTGAGATATGCAAGATACCTGCTAGCTATTGTAGTCATGGTTTGCCAGTACTGCACTTGTACTAACCCATGCCTTGTACTGACAGATATCCGAAGTAAGGCATTCATTCCAGGTACAGTGTGGTCTGGAACCATTGACCCATGGAGTGAGATGTTTAGTAAATATAGTTAATGCTGGTAAAGTCCCACAAGCACAAACCAAGCCAGAGTTGCCCCCATGAAGGTAACAATTCCATGCTGTGTAAAGATTCCTATTGTATCTTGTTACAAAAGACAGCGAAATAGTTTGTAGCAAGATTCTGTACATATTTATATATTTGTTAACAATAAGTCCTGTAATAACATCAAATTAGTCAGACAGTATTGGTGTTTTATTAATGCAACCTTGTTATAAAATTGCCAGTACCACAGAAGTGCATTATTGCATTCTAATAATACAAGTTTTAGCAAGTTTGTCTTTTTAAGAAGCCTAGTTGAAAAACAAAAGCAGTATTTACTACAAGATTTGAACTCTAGCAGTCTCCACTAAATGTGTATCTGAAAAATGATGAATATTAACAAAAATAATTAAAATGGAGTATGAACTCACTATCTGTAACATCTACATTTGTATTTCCTGGCCTATTAAAGTGAGTACCTATATTCTGCATGAACTACAGGATTGTCTTTTTCTTCAAGGTTATATCAATGAAAGAAACAATATTGTGGAATGTTTTAATAAAAGTGGAAATAAGCACAGAGTGCTAAATTATAAAAGACAAGATTGCAGCATTAACTAGATCTATGGAATGATGAGATTATAATTTGCAGTATTTATGGGCTTCTGCTGAACAACATTAAAACAACCTGACATGCCAAGGATCCAAACTTTATATGAAAATCAGTCCTAAGATAAGAACTGCATCCCATTCATAAATCTATGCATATTCCTGAAGATGGTCCTCTGTGCTATTTTGCAGTTTTTTAAATGTCCACTTCTGGATTCATTGAATATCTTTTATAATAAGCAAACAAATATAAATAACACAATTAAGATTTCTTTTATCACTGGCAATTTTGCTGCTAAGATGATAACTGACCAATAAAGAAGCTAATCCACATTGCAGATTGAAGATATTAATACTTACTTCACAGAAAAAAATGCATCTTCATTACAGTGTACATCACTTATACAGAGGGCACATTTGTTAACTCTGGACTAATATGCTTGAGTTCAGAGACTTTTGACTGAATTATTTTACTAATCCAATGAACAGTTTTCTGCACTTAAGCAAGGGGACAAATATGCCTATACCAAATATAATCACTTTAGCATAATTTATGTGTTAAAATACAATGCACTTAACATTCATTTCTAAAATAAAAGCCAATAACATCTTGATCATATCAATCTCAGCAAAGCAAGGAAAGCTAGCTATATATTCTTACAAGCAGACTGTAATGCATTTGTTAAGTCATCAGGTCAACTTTTACAGCAATGTTAACTATAATTTATCCTTAGATTTAATTTTAAAAATGAAGACAATTGTAGATTCACTTGACTCACAGTATATAAAATAAGATTACCTAGTTGTTTTGCAACACACTGGCAACATGTATGTGGAGGCATATGAACAAGATCAAAATTGATCTAACTGCAAACATTCAACTTACTCTTAATATCACTTACATAATGTCTTCTGCACTTTACGACAATAGGTTTCAAGCTTTTTCTTAGACTATGCCCCTCTGTATTACATACATAGTGATATTAAATATACATAATTAGCATATATGTATATATTATTTAAGTTATGAATATACTGCACTGCTAAATTGCACTTAAAGCAAATGTAACTCATGCAGACATGCACATGTATTCCATAACTAGTTTCCATTTTCATTTCTATTATTAACCTAAACTATATTACTTTAAAAGCTATCATATAATGTAAGCACCAACATTTGTTTCTCGCCTTCTCGATAGACTATCATCTGCCTTTACAGTGTTTGCAATAACTGCAATAATCTGACTAAGGCAAACCAAAGCATATCTTCAAATAACTACCATGAAAATATACATTGTATATAAATATATATGCGTATATCCTCCTCTACCAAGCTCATTTATATAAAAAACACAAAGGGGTAAAGTCTACTAAAAAGCTCTGAAACTGCATAATATCACATTTCCTTGCTGTGATGTCAATTTATGGTCAGAACTGCAATGACCACCTGCATAATGAGAAACTTTTTCATTACTGGGAATCATGATGATGAAAAACATTACTAAACTTCATGCTTGTTGTAAACAGTCATACCTAAGTCAGCTTTCATGTTGTCTTTTCCTCCGTTAACTCTTTGTGACTGGCAGGAGATAAGAAGAAAAGGTGAAAGAGGAGAGGAAGAAGAGGAAATGGAGAGCATTTAAGTTAGTGGTTAATGGTGTAGTAGCTCTTGATCACAAAGAGGCCAACATTAAAGTTATCCAGCAGATCTCCATTGGTTTATTTACTTCTGCCTGAAGGTGCTTTTGCTGCTTTTCTTTACAAAGAGGAAAGAGAGACTCTTGAAGGTGATGTAGAATTTGCTGCTTGTTGAAGAAGAAAAAATAAATAAATATATTATCTTCATATCTTTAAATATAAAGAAACCTAAAACATTCTACTTACTGTTACAACAATTTCCACAAGTAGTTAAGACATGAATCTTATGAATAACATAGTTCATAAATTCCCAGTCACTCCACAGTCAGTCTTTGTTCTTTCGGCCCATCGTTAGCTGTGGGAAGGAGGTCTTGCTTGGCTGAGGGTTGAGGCGTGAGGCAAGATTCATGATGGGCTCCAATAACAAATTTCGGTTGTGGACATTCACTTCCCACAAACGCAATCTCTCGTTGGAAGCCCATTTCTCTGCCGAGCCTGGATCAACAACACGGTTATCCTCTCCCAAGTCTGATTTATTACCCAAGATAATTATTGGTACCTGAAATGTGAACAGAACAGTTACTAATATATATTTTTTTAATTGAAAAAATAAAATGTTTTTCTAAATACATTAAAGTGTAGCATATATGAAAATGATACTCAAACACTCCTGTATATGAGAATTGCTGTTTCTATTAATGGCAAATCATAAGAACACTTTATACAGAAGTTTATTTCATTTGCTCTACATACATAATATCGGTTGTATATGTAAAGATTTCTTTATAATATATATACCTATCACTGACCCAGTTGTATCTCACTTGTCTTTGTTGACAACATTTTCTCAACAGAAATATGATGCTCAGTTATTTATTCATATAGAGTTGTTTGGGGTATTTGTCTATTCTATTCATTCTTCAAGAGAAATCAAAACAAATA
>NC_051421.1:28541265-28548765 GCF_015228065.2 Penaeus monodon | reverse complement strand
AATATACAACTTCATTAAAAATTAAGACAAGAAAAGTCAAAGTAACATCAATCTTAAAGAACAGTAGTCTTGGTCTTTTGCAAAAAATAAAGAACTATGGTTAAAAACAGTGCCTTTTGGTATCTGCTTGTAACAGTTATTATCTGCAGGACAAAATGCCTGAACAGAAAAGGAAAATGTAAAATAATAATGACAGCATGTTTGAAAACAAACACTTTTTTAAACAAACTACCATTTTTCTAAACTATTAAACTACCACCAATGAAAAAAAAAAATCTATATGACAAATTATTTATATCAATTATGGCAATGTGCACACTCCCTATTCATGAGAACTTTTTTTTACATTTCTTTTTAAGATGTCTAACACAATAAGAAAACACTGTTAGAAAAGCAAATACCATAAATAATGCAACAAGCATATATAACATCAAATATCTAGAAAAGTTTTTTAATGGATGTAAGCTATAATCCTTCTGAACACCATAATAGTTAATGAATTCAATCTATTAATTTTTACGTTTGTCGATGAAACAACTTTCTTTTATCATCAGTATTTTCAAGCTAGTGCTAAAGTGTCTTTTATCTGTCTTCATACCAAAAGTATCAAAATTAATTCTGAACAATAAATTCATAGAGGGTGATTTCAATATCGCTGGCAGACCTAACCCTTTTATATTGTCTCCTAGAAAAAAATAACTACAAATGTAAGTAATAATGGACAATTCACAGCACTTAATAACTGCACAAAAAAATAAATAAATAAAAATAAATAAATATATACATTTTCTTTCAATTATATTTTCACAATGCAAAACACACTAACAAAAAAACAAACAAGTTACAACACTAAGTATGAGGCTTCTACTCCCTGAGAACAATTTATACAATACACCAAAGATGCACAACATATACTGAAAGTTATGACAGCAAATCAGATCATCAACTACAGTATTTACACTGAAAAAAGAAAAAAAAGAACACCTCCGTACTGAGAACTTACCCTAGCATTGCATATTTTTCTATTCGAGCCTTGTCATTGAGAAGTACCCATGAGAGATGATTGTCCAAGGGTATGTGGTAAAGGACACCCATCAACTGAGAACAAGTGTAATTAGGGACTCTGATATTTCTTTTACATACAAGAATAAATTAAACTTGTCAAGTCTAAAATTAGTATAAAACTAACTTATGCTTGTCTCCATATATTATATGTATGACTAATCCATACTTGTTATTCTTTGTAATAACTACAAGAATATCTCAGAAATACCAATGTCACTGTCTGATGCCTACTGCTAGTGTAATAAGTGAGGAGCTATATATTTTGGTGGACATCTCTGATCAACATGTCACATCTACATCCCACCCCTGCGTAAAACATTTCCAAAAGTTAGTTTTACTATGGAATCTAATATGAAATACAAATTAACAATAATCATGTACAAATGTAACATGATATGCCACCTATACCAAGGTATTACCCTGATGATTTTCAGATGATTTTCAAATTTTCAAAATCCTTCCTCTTCCTTCTCCACAAATGTTTAATCAGTTATAAAATTACAGAACTTCATAGTCTAACAAAAAAAAAAAAAAGCTCCTATGACTATATATATATATATATATATATATATATATATATATATATATATATATATATATATATATATATATATATATATATATAATTATATACACACTTTTTACATGAACGAAGCATCAAAAGTGTAGAAATTACATGCTTAATAGTAATACATCCTCAACTCAAATCAGCATTGGAGGACCTTTGAAGCAGGGCCACATGCAAACAGATCACACAAGAATGAAATTAAAGTTAGATAATGACCTGAAAAAGACACAGAATGTGTATATTTCCTATCACAGGGAACTGCTCTTTTTCCTCTTCTCCAATAAAAGAAAGGAGGACAAAAAAGAGGAAGAGGGTGGAATGTAGAATTGCAGTAGAAAGAGAACAAGGAGGTGGATGAGGTTAAGGAGGAGAATCAGGGCAAGAAGGAACAAAAAGAAAAGAATGAATTGAATATGGTAGAAAAAAAAATTGAGGAGGGAGGAGGGAGGAGGGAGGAGGGAGGAGGGAGGAGGGAGGAGGGAGGAGGATGGGAATGAGGAATAAGAAAAGAAGAGAAGAGGAGGAAGGAGAAGAGGGAGAAGGAGGAGGAGGAGGAGGAGGAGGAGGAGGAGGAGGAGGAGGAGGAGGAGGAGGAGGAGGAGGAGGAGGAGGAGGAGGAGGAGGAGGAGGAGGAGGAGGGGAGGAGGATGGGGGGAGGGGGTGGGGTAAGGGGGGAGGGGGGGGGGAGGAGGAGGAGGAGAAGGAAGAGGAGGAGGAGGAATAAGAGTGGGAAGAAGAGGAGTAGGAAGAATAGCAGGAGCAGGAGAGTGTATAGCATATGGAGGAAAAGGAGAATGAACATTTTAGGAAGACAATATGCAAAGTGTGGCATGTACAATAAATATTAAAACAAAACGAAAAAAAGGCACAAATTCCTATCACAATATCTTCGAAATGATGGGGAAGAAGCATAAATTCCTATAATATTTGGTAGCAATTTTTGTTCCAGTTGTGGACACCCTGTAATTAAACTCAAGTTTAATCTTTACGGTAAGGGCACACTAAGCTTAGGCAATTACAGACAAGATTCTTGTAGAGGACTAACAGTTTCAGTCGCCAGAACAAGAAATAATCTACAGACACAAATGGCAACTCCGCAAATAAAGGAAAAGATCGCGGTGCTTCCGAGCTTCAGCTCAATCTTGCCGTGCATACCAAGATAAGATGTTGCTGGAGGGTGTCAGGGGGTAGAGCCCCCCCTTACAAACTCTATAACCATGAAACATAATTTTTAATAATTGCACATTTGAAGTGTGATACCGTCATGCAAACTATATTTTTTTCATACACACATATGAGGGAGAATGAAAGGTCTCATTCAGAGATTATTCAATGTAGAGTACCTGAAGAAATGTAGTTGCATATCCACAATAGTACACTTGCCTAAATATACTTTCACCATTTTCAGAATGAAAGTTTTATGATGATCTCTTCTGTTCATGAATACAAATTTCCAAAATATGGTCATTAAATCAACCCACTAAGTTCTCCATATAATCTCCATCTTCGCAACTTAAAAACTGCTTCACACAGAACTTAAACCTTTTTTTTTTTTCAGTACTTTTTAGGGTGGGAGAGATGAGGGAAACCTATCCTGCAACTAAAACTTTGTTTCTTTTTTTTTTGAGTAAAATAAAATTTCAAAGCTATACTAAACAAAGTATGTTCACTAAATTTAATGGCATAAGCATCTAACGACTGCCATGGCCTAGGTAGAACTTGGCCCAGGTCATAATTGGACTAACTTCCAGGGTTGATGTGGCCTGAAGAATTTGATAATAAGATTATTGGCTTACTTTTACTGTAAAAATTTATTCTTATGCTAGAATGTCTTGTTTTGCCTGTTCTTTATGGCCATTACATTAGTTTCCTCTTTCTCCCAACTATCCTTCTGTGAAGATTTACAATGTTCTTTATAACCAATACATTATCCTTTCTCTCTCTCTCTCTCTCCCACATCACATGGGGTAATATTCAACAAAGAAGACAAGACAGACAAACAAATAAGTAAATATGGAAACAGATAAAAAAAGTAAAAAAAAAAAAAAACCTCCCTATGCACTATTTTCTAAATTGTAATCTTCAATAAAATACAATTTCATAAATTAAGACCACAAATGGTGAACAATAACACACAATAAGTAATAAACTCAATACACACTGCTTTATAAATACTAATCTCCATAAATTAACCACCATGATATATCATATATATATTCTTACTTAATAAAACAAGATATCTCACGCTTTCGATTTCCACTCAAGACTCAAGGAGGAGAAAATCTGTCCTCCCGCTCTATAATTCTTCAAAAAACATAAAACGAGAAGGTCTTACCTTTCATAAAATCGCTGATAAACGCATTAAATGTCTTCGTCCTTGAGGGGGGGAGGGGCATCAACAGCGACGGCGCTTACTCTCAGGAAGACAATGTTATTGACTCGGTTTCCCTTCACATGGGCGATCTGGTTGAAAGATTTGTTTTGCCATTTAGCATTTATGTATAAACCTTTGGGGGAGGGGGGGGGGACGTGGAGGCTATATTTATACATAAGTAAGGGAAATAATATGCATGTATACAGGAAATAGGAAATTTCGTGCCCACACGATTTCAGCCATTTCAATATCACTTGCCACCTAGCTGTATTTCTACATATATCTTTATAATGGGTAATGCTCTATTGTGTGGGAACGCTTCATCAAACAAGGGATGCACAACTAAGTTCTATTACAGAATGGAAAGTGATGGAAAAATATGTGCTTAAAAGGTGCATGCAAGCTAGATTTCAATATGAAATGTATGTCTATAACTAATCAAATGAATATGTCAGTCACATTTGAAAACGTAGAGCCACTTGTGTTAGAATCAACAAAATAATTTCTTAGACATCCATTTTATTACTTGCTTAAAAAAAGAAGAAGAAAAAAAAGAGAGCATTATTAGCGACATGCCATTTTTTTTCAACGCAGCAAATCTAAAATACACTATTTTTTTTTCTTTTTTTAATATTCAGAATTCTGGGAGACTCAGGCATTGTGGGCGGAGGTGTATATATAGGAGCAAGGCATTCAGTAAAAAAACATTTTATGCACACATGCACATGAAGCGCTCTATTTGTTTTCCCTAATGCCATTGATTCACCCCCGTACCTGCAACTCTGTCCACATCACCACTTCATTGCCTTTATTTTAGTATGTTTCCTCATCTTCAACCATTTGTTTCCGCTAATATTTTGCATTATGTGTTTCGTTGCGTTCTTTGTTGTTCAACCTGTTTTGATTTTCTTTCTCTCTTTTTTACCACCACATGTTTCTTTTCGTGTGATCAGTTCACCTTTACTTATTTTCCCAGGCGCATTCCACAATTCTTCCTTAGCGCTTTTTATAGAAACAATTCACAAGCAATGTGAATAGGATCCCTTGTTTAGAGAAAACAAAAAAATTAAGCAAGGTGTTTCACCCCCGTTTTCAGTTTCAGACTTCCTTCAATTTCTATACCTTTTCTCTCAATTCCGACTCCTTTCCCCTGAATCCATCAATGCTGTTGCAGACCGCGAGGATGCATGATGTTCCATGGATACCCTGACAGTGAAAAAAGAGTATACCTAATAACAAAAAATGAAAATAAAGAAAAGAAAAGAAAAGAACAAAAAAAAAGTCACTGTACAACCTCGGATTTCCAGGGTCTCGAGTGTACCAAGATTTCTTCATTTCTGTTACTTTAGTTTCATTACCATAAATAGTATGGTAAATTCGCTCTGATCCTTTATTTTTTCTTAAGGTTTAATCGGTAACTTTACCGTTCTGACAATCGTTAATGGTCACAAAGCCAAATAAATGTGCTAGACATCAAAGGTCATATAGCACTATCGAAAGGTGTAATAGTGAAAAGGGTAAAGAAGGGGTTAGTAGACGATTGTGCTACGTCAGAAGTCGTATATCAGTTCGGGAAGGTAGGGATTAACAAGGGAGATCTGATCAAAGCTGACAAAGGAAATTGTATGGGATTTTGCAAAGATCACATATTCTGTGAGAACGTCAGGAGGGAGAGAATCTAGGGTAAGGGGTTGCTGTGACACAGGGTCACATCCAGGGGGAAGCGGGAGGGATAGTGGGTTAGGAAGGGGGGATGATGTGGCTGAAGCAGGGGGGAATGGGATGTGTTGGGAGGGAGTGGAGGAAGGGGTGTAGGGGGAACATGAGTAGGAGGAGGATGGATGTCGGCAGTTACTTTGAGTGTAGAAGGAATGGGAGTAGAGACTGGAGGATGGTTGAGGTGTAGGCATGTTATCTTGGGTCCTGATTAGATAGTTTTAGATTAGATGGCTTCGAGAGTTTCTGCATTGGAGTCGGTTAGGCAGGTCTGGGAATCAAAGGTTTTCTTATGGCGGGAGACGAGGGGACAGATGTTTGAGAGGTGGAGAGAGAAGATGATGGAGAGGATGGGTAGAAGATGGGATGGAGCGTTTAGCTTGTCTTGTGCGATGAGTTGGGTGAGGAGGAAGAGGGTTAGGTACCGGGGAAGTAGTGATTAGAATGTCTGTAATGGTGGACGAGACTGGGGTGTCTGGATTTAGAATGGCGAAATAATTTGCTTGCGAGAGGGAGGGGGTAAAAGTGGGATGAGAAAGAGATGCTGGGGAGGATGTAGAAACATCTTGGGAGGAAAGAGGAGTGGTAGATTATAGGAGTAGGGAGTGAAGAAGAAACCTAGCCGACGTGCTTCCTGTCTAGCTTTACGTAGAGTGAGGCCAAGTCTGAATCTGAGAGTTGCCACTTCAGACTGAAACTTGTAGGTAGGGCAGCCTCTATAAAATACATTATGGGAGCCACCACAACTGGCACCTGTGTGTGATTCTGCAGAACAGTTTGATCGATTATGACCAGGTTGGGCACAAAAGGGCATCAGGTTGTGGAACGGCAGTGTTTGACAGGATGGCTTAGACGCCAACAATTTAGACATTGACGGGGGGGGGGGGGGTGATATGGTCGGACAGGGAGGGATTCTTTGCCAATGTAAAGACTAAAGGAGAGTCTTGTCTACGAAAAGTTATCTTGGCAATATTGGTGGGGGCTAGGGGGAATGGTATAGCATTATGCTGATACTGCATCATAGTGCATGAGGCTGACGAGTAAGTCTTCTCCACAATCTGACCAATTCTTGTTGTAGACAGGGCAGTTCGTTGCGGGCACAGAGACAGTTGCGGTACAAATGATAATGCCTGAGCTTGTATTTCGGACGTAATTATGACAAATAATGGTATAAAGTCATATGGCCTAGAGTATGTCGGGGAGAGAAACAGTCTACACCTCAGGGTCCCCTTAAAAGGGCTACACAACTAAACAGGGATATACCGTGCCCATGGCTCCCCCAGGCCGTTCATGACCTACACAAAGTCAGCCTTTCATCTTCTCAAACACGGCTCTCACACCTTAGAAAAGGGATAGTAGAAGGGGTTGGAGAATAGAAGGAAACGAAAAAGAGGAGGGGAAAAAACGTGCAAAATTAGTTTAGTCGAGGGCTGAGGCCTAAGGCAGGGGTGATCCCCAGCATTGGGTCCTAGTCTCCGTTTCCTAAGCCCCCCCCCCCCACTTGGCAACAACGGGCATAGAATTGGGAGGTCCGTACTGACAATGGCACAGGAAAATTACACCTCCTCTGATCTGCTACAATTTCCACTGCAGGGCCGCTAGCCTCAGAGAGCGCTGCCAAACTGTTATTAGACGGGGTCGAGTTTAGGCTCTCTACTTGTCAAACAACATATCATAAAATCACCCAAATTGTTTTCTTCGCTATCCCTTGTAGAGGATAGAAAATTGTTGTCGTCGGTATAAAAAAAAAAAAAAAAAAAAAAAAAAAAAAAAAAAA
>NC_051421.1:28513765-28518765 GCF_015228065.2 Penaeus monodon | reverse complement strand
GGGAACGGTTACCAGTATTAGTGTTTCTGCATGACGGCTGGTACTTGAAAGGAGCTGCATCCTCTCTCGGTCCCCAGAAGCTCCTGAGGGAGGATATTGTCCTTGTCACGACCAACTTTCGCCTGGGCGCTCTTGGTAAATAGCAGGAGGAAAATATCCATTTTTAGAGCTAATGAAGAAAACTGTCATGGCGTTCGTATGTTCTTCTGAAGTAAATTGAACTTATGATAGAAATTATACACAACGTCTGATAGAAATAACGAGGTCCTCTTTGTCCTCTGCCTCGTACAGGATTCCTAAGCACCGGGGATACGACTCTGGCGGGCAACTACGGCGCCCTGGACCAGGTGGCAGCCCTGCGCTGGGTGCAGGGGAACGTCGCTCAGTTCGGCGGCGACCCCAGCAGGGTGACGCTCGGGGGCTTCGGGTCGGGAGCCTCCTTCGTCCACCTCCACATGCTCTCGCCGCTCTCCAAGGGTGAGGCAACATCGGGCTGAGAGTGACCATCTAATTCTCTACTAATATATATATATATATATATATATATATATATATATATATATATATATATATATTATATATATATGTATATATATATAATATATATATAATATATATATATATATATATATATATATATCATCATTTAACGGTAGGTTCATGTCTGAGCCGCCGTGGTCACAGCATGATACTCAATTGCAGTTTTCATGTTGTGATGCTCTTGGAGTGAGTACGTGGTAGGGTCCCCAGTTCCTTTCCACGGAGAGTGCCGGTGGTACCTTTTTAGGTAATCATTCTCTCTTATTTTATCCGGGCTTGGGACCAGCACTGACTTGAGCTGGCTTGGCCACCCAGTGGCTAGGCAGGCAATCGAGGTGAAGTTCCTTGCCCAAGGGAAACAACGCGGCGGTCGGTGACTCGAACCCTCGAACTCAGATTGCCGTCGTGACAGTCTTGAGTCCTACGCTCTAACCATTCGGCCACCGCGGCCTTGACGATCATGGGCTTCCATGATTTTCTTGGCAATTTAGAGCGGTGGTTTGCCATTGCCTTCCGCCCGTGTTTTTTTTTTTTTTTTTTTTTTTCGATCACCATCTCTATTTACCCGGCACTGACTTGGCTGACTTGGTCCCCAGTGGCTAGCAGGCAATCGAGGTGAAGTTCCTTGCCTAAGGGAAACAACGCGGCGGTCGTGACTCGAACCTCGAACTCAGATTGCCGTCGTGACAGTCTTGAGTCCGACGCTCTAACCATTCGGCCACAGCGGCCCCATATATATATATATATATATATATATATATATATATATATATATATATATATATATATATATATATATATATATATATATACATATATATATATATATATATATATATATATATATATATATACATATATATATATATATATATATATATATATATATATATATATATATTTGACAGTTATAATCCCATCAATCAAATCTCCAGACTTTTCTCTTCTTCTTCACCTCCTTCTTCATCCACCCAGTAATCCCCTTCATCTACCCATTTTCACTCCCCTCCCTTCATCCATCCACTAACTCCTTCGCAGGACTCTTCTCGGGCGCCATCATGATGAGCGGCGCCGGGAACTGCCCTTGGTCGACCTCGCAGGAGCCCTGGGAAGTGACCTACGACCTGGCACGGAACCTGGGCTGCTCCACGTGGCCCTCGTCCAGCCTCAGGGATTGCTTGGAGGAGAAGTCGCCTCGGGACATCCTCAGGGCGCAGGCTGACATGCATGTAAATTCTCGCCACCTTTGCTGTTATTATGTTGTTAGAATTTTGCACGTTTGATTGGTATGTCCACTGGAAATAGATTCCTTTCGTATGTATATATGTCTGTTTACACCTTACCTACTCTATTTAACGTCCTCTCCCCTCAGAGGTACGTGTTCTGGCCGATGCTGTTTAGACCATCAGTGGACGGGGGGCTGAGGGAGGACCCGTTCCTGCCAGAGTCCGTCGAGATCCTCATGACGCAGCCTCCAGCCTCCCCTGTTCCTCTCCTCATTGGGGGAGTTCCTGACGAAGGCATCCTCCTTGCCCTTAGTGAGCAGTGCTCTTGTCCTCTCAGTTTAAGCTAAAGATCTGATGAACGTTATCTGTCTTGTCTTGTTACAGCGTTTCATCATCATAATCATTATCACCATCACTATTATTACCATTGTTACCACTGTTATCAGTTTTATTATTATTATAAATATTATCATTTCTTATTTCATTATTACTGATATTATTATTATCAATATTATTATTGTCAACATCATAATCATTTTCATCATCATCCTCAATTATCCTCATTATTATTATTATTGTTGTTTTGTTGTTGTGTTGTTGTTGTTGTTGTTTTTTATTATTATCATCATCATCACCATTATCCTTATTATCATTTTTAGCATTACTATTATTTTTATCAATATTATCATTTTTGCATTATCATTATTATTGTTATTAACATTTTTATTATCATTACTAAGGTTACTATTACCAGCATTATTATTATCATCATCATTGTCATTATCATCACTGCTGCTGGTGTTATTATCATTATTATCATCATTATCATTGCTATTATTATCATCATTATTATCATTATCCTTATAACGTTTTGTTATGGTGCAGCGGGTAGCGATCTTGCAATCTTGCTGCATTCAAATCTCTCGCCGCCAGTGGATGGTCACCCCGGCCGTTCCTTGCACACAGAGGGGCATTTAGAAGCAAAATAAAACGGACAGCATGTCACACCAAGAATATCCATTGCGACAACTGGAATAAAACTAAATTTAATCTCAAAATTTACATTATCATCATTATGATTGTTGCCGCTCCTGTTGGCGTTGTTATTATTATTATTACCTATATCATCATTAGCATTAGCATTGCTATGATTCTTATCATGACCATTTTGACGATCACTGTTATCATATAAAACATAAATTCATATGACAATTCCAACTATAATCAGTATCTCTACCGTTTCCGCTGTTCTTGCTTGTTTCATATAACTCTCATCACGACCACTGACTGTAATGATGATAATAATATTGGTGATGATGATAATAATGATGATGATGATAATAATAATGATGATGATGATGATAATAATATGATGATAATAATAATAATAATGATAACAATGACAACAGCAACTACTACAACAACAATAATAACAACAACAAAAGTTCTTTCCGCGTCCTGCACTCAGCCATCACCATCTTCGCGGAGAGCGCTGGGAGTCCGAGCCAGACCTACGACGAAGGCGGTTCGCTATGTCTTCGAGAGCCTATGGTCAAACTCCACTAAGGACGACGTCGCCACCGTGGCTTCTGCTGCCGAGGCGTTCTACTACTCGGAGCAGGCTAAGGACGACCTCAGTACGCTGGCTGAAGAGATGAGTGAGGTGAGGTAGGCGGGATGGTGAAGCGTAAATGGGAATGATGTTATTCTTGTTGTAAGTCTGTGTTTGTATTTTTTTATGTTTTTCGATGCTCATTCGATGTGTAAATGACTGCTAAATTGTAGTTAATGGTAAAAAAAAGGCTTATGGGCAAATATGATGCTCCGTTATTGGCATTGTTGAGTGTTTGGTAAAAAGAGCATAAGGATAACTTCCCATATTGGAAAGGAAAATAACCCAAAACCAGTTAGTTAGTTTTATCAACGACCATAACCATTATTGTAATCATTATCAACATAAACAGGAGAGATCTTGAATATATATACTTGTTTCCAGGCCATGACAGACCTCTGCTTCACCTCGTGTGTGTGGGACGCCGCCTCCTACTTCGCTGCTTCCTCCAGATCACCTGTTTACACGTGAGTAGCACCTGGAGTAGCACCTGGTCATTTTCTCCCTTTTTGGGTACATTTCTTCTCCTTTTACCTTCATCTCTTTCTTTCGTGTTCTCTTGGCTTCCCTTCAGGTTAGTTTAGGAAAGGCGATATCATGATTTTAACATCGAAACGTTTTCATTTTTTCTCTCTATTCTCCCGCACCTTCTCCTCTTCTCTCTCTTCCAGGTACCTCATGACACACCACCTCCCTGGTTCCCCTTCCTACAGCGCGCCCTTGTACCGCCTAGCTGACGGCGTGGGCGTGAGGAGTCCCTACATCTACTCGGGCGTCTCTCACGGCGATGACCTCGCTCTTATCTTCTTCCTGCCCTACGATCTGGGTCAGGCCGGGGCGCAGGACCAGCAGATCTCATCGCTGCTCACCTTCACGTGGGCCACTTTCATCCACACTGGGTGAGGCTTATCCTTGTTTGTTTGTGTTGGCTGGTTGTTTGGTTCTGTTGGATTTGTTTGACCTTTCTTCGTCTTGATACTTACATAACTACAGTCACACACATGCCCGTATACTGTGTGTGTATGTGTATATATATATATATATATATATATATATATATATATATATATAGTATATTTGCATCACCCACAACCACACACCAAACACCACAACCACAAACATATAAATATATATATATATATGATATATATATCTATTATATGATATATAATATATATCGGGAAAGGAACTGGGACCCTACCACGTTACTCACTCCAGAGCATCACAACATAAAACTACAATTAAGTATCATGCGGTACCACGGCGGCTCAAACATGAACTACCGTTATAAAAAAAAAAAAAAAAAAAAAAAAAAAAAAAAAAAAAATATATATATATATATATATATATATATATATATATATATATATATATATATATATATATAAATATACAGTCGTGAAGAATTTCATGTTTATTAGACGTTTCGAAGGCAAACCAAACCTCCATCATCAGTGCCGTCAAAAAGAACCACAGAAATAGTCAGTCAGGCAATAATAATTACAAATGTCTGATTCTGAACTTTAAATTCTTTAAATGCTTATATTGTAAGATTATTTTATATGTTTTCATTTTACATGACGTCTGTGTATATATTGCTCTTATTTACTTTTACGTATCTG
>NC_051421.1:28498765-28506265 GCF_015228065.2 Penaeus monodon | reverse complement strand
TATAAACATCGCTGCGCGTATTGTGTTCTGATACTTCGAACAACAACAAGAACAATAAATAATAATAATAATAATAATAATAATAATAATAATAATAAATGCTAATAATAATAATTTATGAAAACGGTAAGATTTTTTTCCCTCTTTTACATAGTTCATGTTCCATGTAGCAAGTAAGGGGAAAATTGAAGGAAAAAAAAATAAAAAACGATGACTGAGCAATAGAATGTGGAAGTTTTGCACCACATTCAGCATGGTTTCTGTTACATTAATCTACTGTTATATTTTTATACGGCGAAGATGCATATTGAATTAAATTAAGTAGTTTTATCGGAAACATATTGTTTTAATATAGAATTGAATTTCACTATGCCTTCTGATCTTTCTTTCCTGTGCAGTCATTAAATATTTCAAGCTTGTTTTACACAAAAGAAAATACTTTACATTTTTTAAAAAGTACTTAACCGACCCATTTACTAATCTGCTCTTAACAGGAACAGAATGATAAAGTGTCAACAAACAAAAGTTCTTATTCTTTGAAATATCATATAAAACCAAATCTATATTTGTCCTCGAGTCGTACAGCAAAACCTGTGAAGAATGAAACCAAATTGATTTATTTTCGTTTTAAGGCGTTAAATCACCTCTAAGCATTCTTCAAATCGCTCTCATAGCATCGCTATAGCCACACCCAATAAAGGTGGACTCCTCCCACATTCAAAACCGCAGTACCTTCTAGATACAGCAGGCCACGTGGCGAACTAAACTCTATCGCCACAGAGTTATCTCCCAAGAGACCAAAATACGGCTTATCTAACCACGTGGAGTCTCAAACCGTACATAGATGCCTTCCCTTACAAAGGTCATTAGCAGCAGAGATCAACCACAACAATGGCCTTAACAGTTACATCTCCAGTATTTCATTACAGGAGGACATCAAAGGCATCTGTTCCGTACGAGATGCCACAAGCAACAGATAATAACCCACAAAAGAAATATGCTTTATATAGTGCTCACACTCATAGCAAGGTGCCTGGGTAGGGAAGTCCTTAAAAGGTTATACTATTATTCATTATACGGTTAAATCTCTCGCAGATGTGGCCGGCTGCTTGGCTCGGTCTGTCAACAAGGGACGTTCGGTATTACGATGATCTCCTTCGGGAAAAAAATATGACACAGTAGTATACACTATATTTAATTTCCGCAAGTCGTATCCTCCAAAAAAAAAAGGAAACCCCAAGAATAAATCTGCGAGTTGACATGATATAGAATACATACACACATATAATTCTTATCATTATTCATAAACAAGCACGAACGATTACCATATATATCGCAGTGGCCCCCCCAACCACTGCGCGGGTACCTCTGACCAAGCCACGCAGCCCCCGCCCATCTGCTGTACACACACATACAGCTATTTGTTGCCTCTGCCACACTGACCCTCTGTATCCGCCTTTCCTGTATCTAGTGTGTCCATATGCATTACCTCCTATGTGGGGATGGGTGTTAATGGCTAGTAGATGCTGTTTTTTTTTTTTTTTTTAATATCAGACTTCTGCTTCCAGCTCCGATACGTTGACCATTCACGTAATATTAAAACTTTTCTGACTTTTTTTTTTTTACAACTCATAAGGAAAACTAAGACTGCTGCTGAAGACCGCACAGGAAATAATTTGAACACAATGCCAGCTTGGGTGCAATTAGTAATCTACATAACTTTTTAATAAGTGTAACGTTTATATTGTTTCAATTGATTTCAACTTACTAGCCATCTAATATATATATATATATATATATATATATATATATATATATATATATATATATATATATATATATGAGTGTGTGTTTGTGCCCACCTATTATTATTATTATTATTATTATTTTATTTCTTTATTTTTTACAATAGCTGATGTTTCTTCTAAAACTTTCCAAGTTTATATGTTAAGATATAACTAAAATTTCACAAAAAAATCACTGAAATAAAAAACTCACAATATGTTAATAAAAGAAGAATATTAATAAATAAACTTAATGTAAATGAATGTGATATACTGACAAACCAATATTTGGTGTCAATTTGTCACGCATTAGCACATAGCACTTTGTACACTCACTATTATTCTCCACCTTAATCACTCATACCATAATGAACACTCATACTCTAATATTTCCTCACCCTCATCTTCCTCCTCACTCACGATCTCCTAATACTCACTTATAACCTGAAACTCACTCCCTCAGACTCTACAACTCACTCATTCATACCCCGGAGCTCACACACAACTCATTCATATATTTGCTACTAATTCATTCATAGCCTTTTACATGCTTCTGGCGAACGACAGTACAGCGCGCCCATCACATTACGATATCAATTACTACGCAGATTTCTTTATCTCTCTTTACAATGATTGGGATAATTTTGAATCACGTAATCAATTCCTGAATAATTATTTATGATAACTAAATATTCTAATTATTTTGATACGGCTGGAAGTAAAAAAAAAAAAAATACTGGAAAAAAACACGTTTACCCTTACGATTAAATAAATAATTAAAACCAAAATTCGGATTAAATGACAACTACACATCACGAAAGAATAAATCAAAGAAAAGACTAAAGCAAATGGAGTATGTAGAGGTTGCTATGACATCTCATTACGTGTGTGAACTTACACTCAAGAATCCCTGTTAAACAGCATTTGACTTATCTATCCTGGAGAGCGCTGGCTTAGTGTTTTTTTTTTTTATATGTGTTGTTGTTCTTGATCTCTTTTCTCTTTCTTCTTCCTCTGCTTTGGTCGAAATTAAAGGTTATTTGATACGCCGCCGGGTGTGTCCGAGCCTCTGACGTCACGGAAGAAAACGTGAACTTCGCGTACGTCTTTTCTTTTTCTGTTACATATATATACACATATATATGTATATAATATATATATTTATATATGTATACAAATATATATATATATATATATATATATATATATATATATATGTATATATGTATATATACTATATACATACATATACATATATATACATATACATGCATATATATATATATATATATGCATACATATAAAGAGATATACATATACATACATAAACATATACATATATATACATATAAATATGTATACATACATTATGCATATATTTGTATAAATATATTATATATATATATGTATATATATATATATATATACATACATATATATATATATATATATATATATATATATATATATATATATATATATATATATGTATATATATATATATGAAACTTCTGATACCATAAGGGGAGATGCTTTAACATCACAGGTTAAGATGAAACTACTGCTGATGCATATAGGATGCGTTTCGTCTTTTAACAACTACTATATACCAAGGAAGAGAGGGAATATATGGTGTTGTTTATGTTTTAGGCGAGGCTAAATATTTATGAGAATAATACCATTATCATTATTATTATTAATATTATTATTATTATTATCATCATTATCATTTATTTTTTCATTTGTAGTTGAACAAGTTTATAGAAGATTACAAAAAACGTGTTGCTTCTCACCGGAACGAATTCGACAGCTGAGGAAAAAACGGCTAAGATTAAAGACGATGGATATACGAGCGAAAAATAAATACACGATGATTTGTCAAGGGATTTTCCGCACCTCTAATCAAAACGGATTACCTTTTCTCGCAGGATTAGCACTATCATTTTAAATTATGACTCGAGGGATACGATAAAAATTTCTTCACAAAACAAAGTGCGGAGGAATACTATAGTTTTTTAGTTTATAGTAGCAATACAAGTCCCACTCTATTAATCATAAAAGGGTAACGTGACCAAAATATAATATGAAACGGAAGCTCTTCACGAAAACCATGGTCTAGTCTATAAAAGGTTCTAATTTAAGTAACAAAAGTCAGCTTAACAAAGCAACGCAACTTGAACAGAATTATTTAGGTGTCACTTGAGAGGAAGAAAAAGGGGGAAAATATATGCAAATGATTTCCTATACCATGCCATCCTGTCGAAAGAAATTGACTCTGACAATACAAGACAGCAAATAAAAGGAAAAAGAAAGAAAAAAAATACAGTGAAATATGACTGGAATGGAGTTTACCTTAAAAAAACACTTAGTTTTTTGGTGATATTTCAATTTCTATTTTTCAAATCCAGGTATAAGGAAACGCACTATTTTGGAACGGAGAAAATGACAATGCACGAGGATTTATTTCCAAAAAAAAAACGAAAAGAAAAGAGGTAATGACAAGAAACCACGCAATATATAAAAAAACGCGTAATTATTTCTAACAGCATCGCCAGGACACCAGAACCGTCGTCTCGTGGCACTCCACAAAATACCCGCATCCCAGAGGCCACAAGGTAGTGATCAGCCAAGGCCCATGGCAGGCGCAGCGCCCACATGTTTTGCCTCTAGCCGTTCTCTCCACGGTTTTCCTTCTTTTTATTAGCCTATGGAGGTGTCAGGGTGATGTAATGGAGTCTGGTTTGATTATTGTATTTCAAGAAGATTAGAGTTTTGCAATTTTCAAAATACGAATTCGTTTCGACGTCTTTCTTTCCCTCGGAATGTTAAGAAATAAAATAAAAATCACAGCTTATCGGTCTTTCCAACTTCTTTTAATATGGAACTGAACAAAAACAAAAAATATAATCAATTTTCAATAAAAAAAAATTCTTACACCTACGAACATTTTAAGTGAATTTTTTTCTCTTTACAAAAAAATCAGGAACGACACTCACACGCACACAAGGCGGCTTTGGCTGATCACGCTGCAATGGCCGTCACTTAAATATAGATTTCAAAATGAAAGAATTAGAACAAAAAGCAAATGGGACGAGCAAAAATGAGGATTTCTGAACTCCATAGAACAGAGTTCCTGGAAAGAGATTTCATGCTTGCTAGTTTTAGGATTATATATATAAATATATATATATTTAAGGATATATTTTGTATATGTGTATATGTGTGTATGTATATGTATGTATGTATGAATGTGTATACATATGTATATATATATACATATATATATTATATTTTATATTATAATATATATAATACATATTATATATAATATATATTCTATATAATATATATATTTACATATTTATACATAAATTTATATATATATATATATATATATATATATTATATAGCATATATCTATACACATACATATATGCATACATACATATATATCAAATTTGAGTTTCACGGCAAAAGAGCATTGAAAGTGTGAGGTGTATATATATGTTATAAGAAGAGAAGCCAACGATGAAAAGGTCCTGAAAATATTTAGCTTTCCTCTCCGGAGACAGAAGCACTTTTCCTCAGAAGCAGCGCTGCCTCGGCGAGAGCACGGCGCCGCCACGGTCCATCTCCAGTCTCCCTTTTCCGCTTCTTACCAAAAACCCGATTAATTCTTTCCCTTTCCTCGTGTTCTTTCCAGTCATGATATTTTACACAGAGGAAAACGGGCAGGAAACACTACAGATGCCACAGTGGTTTTTTTTTTCTCTCTCTCTCAGATCACAGTGTTCACTTGTATCTTCTAAATCCTTTTTTTTGTATTTTCATCGTTTATTGAGTTTATTTTTTTATCTTTCTTTTAACTTCGTATTTATCATATGTACCAGAAGATACAATGAGCCACTTGTATGTGTTTGAATATCGCAAATCATAAAAAAAAAACTTTGGCTTTTTAGAAAAACCTCTTTAATGTCACTTTTTTTTTTTAACAGCAAGTACATTCCTTCTTCGTCCTGTACCTCAGTGTCACACTTCTCACCACCAAACAACACTCAATCCTCATTAACATCAACATCTTGCTCTAAACTCGTTCCTCATTCGTTTTCCTCCGCCTTCTCCTCTTCGTTTTCTTCTGCCGTTCCGTTGTTTTCCTTGTTCTCGTCTTCTTCCTTGATCGTGTCTTCTATCACGGTCTCCTCTGCGTCGCCGTTCACCTTCTCGTTTCTGAGGGCGGCCTCGGCGCGCAGCTCGGCGTCTGGCAGGAGGCGGACGGAGAGGGAGTCAGAGGGGGTGGGAGGGAGCGAAATGGGAGAGGGGAGGGGGTGGGAGGGAGCGAAATGGAATGGGAGGGAGGGAGAGGGAGTGGGGGAGGGGGGGAGGAGGGGGGAGTGAGGGAGAGGGGGAGTAGGGGGAGTGAGGGAGAGGGGGCAGGAGTGGGAGCGAAAGTGGGAATGGGAGAGAGAGAGGGAGAGGGAGAGAAATTATTGTTATATTCGCCGGGTATTGCGGGACTGATATCATGTAACGCTCGTTTGGAATGTAGTCTGTCTATCTGACATGATAATTCATCGTTATAATCTAAACTACATTATCGCTATAATCCAAACAACTACATAATTCAACATGATTGCAACTACTTACTTGCCTATTTAAACTATAATGATTTTACACTACTACAGGTCATACAATGTGTTAATGTATACTGAAATTATATCATGAAACCTATAATTACATAAACCAAATCAAATATAATCAATAAAATATTACGAATAAAATACACGAACTACTGATACTGAACCACATTACCAATTTTCAAGGAGAAAAAAAAACGAAAAACGATAAAAAATGAGAAAATAGCTTTCTTTTTTATCTATGAAAGAATCCACTGATATTACGGTAAATGGATTCCCGCTCTACAATTATTTATAATTATCACTGTTTCACCTCATTTCGTAATTAATCTATCTATTGATAATCTGTCAGTCAGCACATCACTAAAAGCAATCGATATATTCACTACTAAGTTAACAATTCATACCCATCTATTAATCTATCGTCATTTCACCTATCTTTCTTGTATCTTTCAATTATTTATCAACTACTCTGTAAAACATTATAGTTTTGCTTATTATTTATTGATATTTCCTCTTATTTCCCAATTCTTCTATCATTCCATCATCCTCGCTTATCTGTAATATATGCTAAAATCATGCATCTACTTCCCCTTTCCACTATCTATCTATCTATTTATCTATCTATCTCTTCCTTTCCACTACCTATCTCTCTATCCATTTATCTATTTATCACTGAACTTTACCCATCTCATCCACTCACCAGCCACGCCCCTATCCCAATTCTTATCTATCTCTCTGTCTATCTATCTATCCATCTATCTGCGTCTATCTATCTATCCACTATCATGCCTATCTTCTCCTTTCAACTATCTATCTACCATCAAACTTTCCCCATCCCAACCACTCACCAGCGACGGCTTATCTATCTATCCATTATCATGTATTTCGTCCCCTTACCATTATCTATCTATCTCTCTATCTATCTATTTGTATATCAGCAAATTTAGCCATCCAATCACACCATCCATCGCATTCACTAACCAAACCCCTCTCCCAATTCTTATCTATCTGTCTATCTATCCATCTTACTTACCTACCTTCTCCTTTCCACGATCGATCTATCTATCTATTTATCCATC
>NC_051421.1:28476265-28493765 GCF_015228065.2 Penaeus monodon | reverse complement strand
AGCAATCTGCTTGGGGGAGAGATAGAACCGGCATAATGTAATGCTAGGACTCAGAGCAATATAATATCTATCTGTCTATCTATCTATCTATCATTCTGTCTGTCTATATGTGTGTGAGGGGGAGAGAGGATGAAAAGATAGTTAATGAAGGGGATGGAGATGGTACTGATAGTAATAATGAAAGTAGTAATAGATACATTAGTAGTAGTAGTAGTTTTAGAATAAGCAGAAGCAACAGCAACAGTATTAGTAGCTGCTGTTGCAGTGGTAGTAGTAATAAGAAGAATTAAAGCAGTAGAAGGAGAAATAGCAGCATAAGTAGCAGTAGCAGCATCAGCAGCAGACATCTGTAGTTGTTTTTTGTAACAACAGTAGTAATCATATGAATCATAACAGTAGAAGTAGAAGCAGAAGCAGCAGCAGTAGTATTAATAGTAGTAGTAGCAGAAGTGGTAGTGGGTGGTGGTAGTAGTAGAAGTAGTAGTAGTAGAAGTGGTGTGGTGGTGTGGTGGTTAGTAGTAGTAGTAGTAGTAGTAGTAGTAGTAGTAGTAGTAGTAGTAGTAGTTAATGTTGTTGTTGTTGTAGTGGCGGTGGTGGTGGTGGTGGTGGCGGCAGTTATTGCTGTTGTATTAGTAGGAGAAGTAGTAGTTGTAATATTAATACTGACAATAATAATATGAAGATGGTGTTGATGACGACGTAAAGTTAGCAGAAAAAACATGAAATATGGATGAAGATAATGACAATACACACATCGATTTTGCTCTTCTTTTCACTTATCTGTTCCAGTCTCCTCTTTTCTGGTTCCACACAAATTACACAGTGCAATAATCACCTACATTAGAACCATTTTCACTCTTACTTTTTTGGGGGGGATTATCATATTCGTAGTTAAGTCCGTGTATGGTCAAAGGCTATGGGAATTCACCCTATACAAAACGATCCACTGCCTCGTGCCATTTGTGAGATGAAAAAGGCTTCGGGAATCAACTCTGAGGAAAAATCCGGATCCGGAGTCCCGAAGGCAGTTTCGTTGTCGCTTGCAACCTCGTTCTGGCAACTCCTGCAACGTATTGGTCTTTGCCGTTTCCTTTGGATCCATCAGCTGCGTGGAGAGAGGGAGCCTGTTGTATGGACAACAGCTTACCCCTTCACATTCTTTCGGCCAGGCATTGGTTCTATTTATATAATGCCATACTCGACATTGACTGATGGTGGCCATCGATATTCATGAGGATTCTGAATGAATGTGAGAAATGTGGATACTGAAAGTCTTATTATAGTGAAGCTTTGCATAATACAGGAATGGACAGAAATGGTAATGAAATGCCTTTTCTAAATAACGAAAATTAAATGTCTATCGTGCGTGTGACTAGATATCGGATTAAATGACATAGCACTAATGCTAATCGTTCACCAACAATATAGCAATTCAAAAAATAAACCAATAAACCCAGTAAATGAAAAAAAAACACACACACGCAAATTTCATATCACCGTCGCCCAAAAAAAAAAAAAACACGCAAATTTCATATCACCGTCGCCCACTTAATCACCACCAAATGCATTAAGATCAACCACAAAAAGCATCCTACGACCTCATCACAACACGCTGCATTCCGGTCACGAAGAACGTCTGCCGCTGCATCATGCTGTCTTTCTGAGACTGACCGTAATCTTTTCCCAGTAACCGGATCTCCCACCTGCCTATGACGTCATTAGCCATCACATCCGGGTCTTTGGCGGTGTCGTTACGTCAGCAGATAACATGACCGTCCATGGAGGAACATATTTCTTCTTCCTTTCTTTCTTTCTTTTTCATTTTTTTTCTTATTCTTTGTCTATGTCTATTTCGAAATAAGCGTGATTGGTGTGGGTCTGAAATCTGCTGCTGCTGCTGATGATGATGACGGAAAAATTAATTTGATTAATGTGGTACACGGGCAGAATATGATATGGCATTACATAAAAGTCTTACACGACTTAAAATGCCGCGTTTCCTCTGGTCAGTAAAAAAAAAAAAAAATTAACGAGGGCAAGGCGGGAACATCAAGAAAACAGTTAAAATACAAAATTTTCTTTCTATCAACCTACCACTTTCGCGCGCGCCAAACGGCACAAGACCTGGAGACCTGAGACACCATTAAAAAAAGAAAAAAAAAAAAAAAAAAAAAAAAAAAAAAAAAAAATCGAACGCGATCATCCAGGACCTACGCCAACGCCAGACAGAACCCGGCGCCACCATTCTTATCCTTACCTGAAGGCGGCGCAGATGTGGTGATTTTCGAGGACCGCGCGGTCGTTGTACAAGATGGCGGTCTCGGAGCCGGACATAACGTGGAAGTTGTTGGTGGTTCCCGTGTGCTCGTAGTCGTGGATGAGGGCGGCCATGAGCGTCGCCAGGATCTCCACGTCGTTCAGCCAGTTCTTGAAGGGGAAGAGGGGCATGATTGGCAAAATAAATAGAAAGAGTAAACTAACTACGAAAGATGGGTAGAGCAGAGGCGATATTGGGAGAAACAGCGAAGGAAGAAAGCCAAAGAACAACCGTGAGGTGTCGCCCGAGTCTCGACGATTCCACCAAAGGAGGAACAGGCGCAGGGACAAAAGCGTCTATAATAATAATAATAATTAATAATAATAATAATAATAATAATAATAATAATAATAATAGTAATAATAATAAAGGGATCTTTCGATTGGCCACAGAACGATTCCAAAATTTCACAAAATTAGAGAGAAGGTTCCACTGACACCGTTTTGCCAATTGAGGAAGACGGAGGGGGGGGGGGGGTGGGGAAGGAATAACAATAACAATCAAAACAAAGTCCGAGGCACAGGCGAGTGGATAACCCGGGCAGCAGCAAGACGAGGAAACGAGCGTGGCCACGAGAGTCGTCAAGATCTCGACGTCATTCAGAAGTTCATTTTTTTTTTTTTTTTTTTTTTTTTGGGGGGGGGGGGAGGGGAGAAGAGACACGAGTATTGAAAATGGAAGAAGCGAAAGGATAACCAAAAACAACAACAACATAGAGAATGTGGGGGAATGCCGAAAAATAAGCTCAATTAATAAAAAGCTACCGGTAAAAAAAGAAATTGATGAAAAAAGGTAGGAAAAACACCTAAAGTTATTGATAAATATAACAACAACAATATCAAAGCTAAGAGGAAAATTACACACATTATTTATTCAAACAACAACGATAACATACAACAAATATAAAAGGTGATCGAGAGTTCTAGGTTTCCTTTTCAAGGCCTGATAGACATCCTAGAGGACTTAGTTTCCAGTCGATGTCGCTGCTTTGATATCCAAAGCCGAGACTTGAACTTAATGACTTTTCAGTGAGCCGCGGGAGGCGTTTCTCGCTAGGTGTTTGTGTGTGGCAGGCAACTCATTTACAACCTGTACATACGTGCCTACATACATAAATATAACATGCATACATCCAAATATCCATATATGAAAAGAAAAGACAAACAAAACAAACACTCGCGCGCGCGCGCGCGCGTGCACACACAACACACACACGCGCACACATACGCACGCACACACACACACACACACACACACACACACACACACACACACACACACACACTCACTCACACACACATTTAACCCAAACTAAGGTTCAGCACTAAATAGAAGAAAAAAATAAGCTCACGCCTAATCCTTCTGACGTATATGGTAATCGTAGCAAACAGATTTATGTTTACACAGTTATTTGTATTTTTTTCATCTTTGAGTACGAGCAAACCCCCTCTTACTTTAGACCGCAAAAACTGAAAATAAACAAGGAAATAAAAAACTTTAAAGTGTTATATCCTATAATGTATTTTTACTTAAAGAAAACGCTTTTGAATCTTCGCCAAAATGCTGCGGTTGAGAGAGAGAGAGAGAGAGAGAGAGAGAGAGAGAGAGAGAGGCAGGAGAGAGAGAGAGAGAGAGAGAGAGGCAGGAGAGAGAGAGAGAGAGAGGAGGCAGAGAGAGAGAGAGAGAGGAGCAGAGATGAGAGAGAGAGGCAGAGAAGAGAAGGAGGCAGAGAGAGAGAGAGCAGAGAGAGAGGAGGAGGAGAGAGAGAAGAGAGGAGGCAGAGAGAGAGAGAGAGAGAAGGAGAGAGAGAAGAGGGAGAGAGGGAGGATGAGAGAGGGAGAGGAGGGAGAGTAGAGAGAGGGAGAGAGAGAGAGAGAGGAGAGAGAGAGAGAGAGAGGGAGAGGAGAGAGAGAGAGAGAGAGAGAGAGAGGAGAGAGAGAGAGAGAAGAGAGAGAGAGGAGAGAGAGGAGAGAGAGGAGAGAGAGATAGAGGAGAGTGGAGAGATGAGAGGGGAAGAGAGAGAGAGAGATGGCGGAGGGAGATAGAGGATAAGAAAGGAGAAAAGAAAGAAGGAGAGAGAGGAGAGATGGAAAAGAGAGAGAGCAAGAGAGACCAGAGGAGAGGAGAGACGATGAGATGGAGAGGAAAAAGATTGAAGGAAGAAAGGGAAAGATAGAGTATATAATAAATAGACCAAAAAGAAAACAAGCACCACGACCAACACGACCAGCCAAGTAACTAAACGCATACATTCCCCCCCCCCCCCCGGACGACCAAGCGTAAAAAGGACCGTTAGCTCACGGGTCTTGCTAACAGCAAACCTCAAAGACTGATTCCAACCAAAGGACATAGGATTAATGGCAGTTATTATTTTATTGCCCTGTGATCCAGGGAACGGGGGTTAATATCGCCGCAAATCGATACTAAGGACATCCGTTTGTTTGAGGTAGAGCCGGGGCAAAGGCAGGCGATTGATCTTGGTTAGCTAAAACAGGGCTTTGGTAAGTTGCTTTACAATATACTATATACATAATACACACACACACACACACCACACACACACAACACACACCACAAACACCACCACACCACACCACACAAAAAACAGACACACAACACAACTAAACACGATGACACTCACCAACACCGGTCTGGGGAGCTTAAGGGTGGAGGTTGCATGCGTGGGCGAAGGGATTTGGGGAAGGGAGATGACGGGAGTAAGGAGGGGTAGGAAGGAAGGGTGGGGGGGGGGGAGAGGAGGAGGGGGGAAAGACGGTGGAGGCAGAGAGGAGTGAGGAGAAGGGGAAGGGAGGGACGGGGAGGGGGGGGGAGGGAGGAGGGAGGAGGGGGGGGAGGGAGGGGGTGGAGAGGAGGGAAAAGAGAGAGGGGAGGAGAGAGGAGAGGACGGAGAGAGAGAGAGAGAGGGAGAGGAGAGGGGGAGGAGAAATGAGGGGCAGGAGGGAGGGAGGGGGGGGAGGAGAGAGAGGAGGAGAAAGAAGAAGAGAGAGAGGGGAGAGAGAGAGGGAGAGAAAAAAGAGAGGAGAGGAGAGAAAAGAGGAGGGAGGAGTAGAATAATAGAGAAATAGAAGTGAGAGAGAAAAAGGGGAAATGGGAATGAGTGAGAAGAGAAAATAGAGTGGAGTGAAAAGAGGAGAGAGAGAGAGGGGGAGGAGAGAGAGGAGAGAGAGAGAGAGAGAGAGAGAGAGAGAGAGAAAGATAATGAAAGAGAGAAAGATAACGAGAGAAAGAGAACGAGACAGACAGACAGACAAACAGATAGATACGCCAGAAAAAAAAAGCAAAACAAATCGGGGGGTGGGGAGAAAAGAGGGGGGAGGGGGGGGCAGGCAGATCACGTGGATATCCCGGACGAATTACTTGGAAAGTCAAAGGTCGCAGCATTAAAGAGACGGGACAGATGATCCATGGAGGGGAGGGGGAGGGGAGTTATGGGAGGAGGGGAGAGAGAGAGAATGATTGATTGATTGAGGAAGGGAGGGAGGGTGGGAGGGAAGGAGGGAAAGAGGAAGGGAAGGAGGGAAGGAGGGAAAGGGAGGTAGGGAGAGAGGAAGGGGAAGGGAGAGGAAGGAAGGGAGAAAGGCAGGAAAGGAGGAAGGGAGGGAGGAAGGGAGGGAAGGAAGAAGGACGGGAGGAAGGGAGGGAGAATGAAAGCCTAAGGGGGACAAGAAAGGAGAGACTTGAGGGGAAAAGAGAGTGGGGAGTTGCCAACTAGGGGAGGGGAAAGAACTGCCAAAGACCAAGTGAAAAGGAAGATAAAAAGCTTGAACAAAAACGGCGAGAAAGGAAGTAAATGAAATTCATGAAGAGAAAAAAGGATATAATGATAATAAAAATAGCGATATTAATAATAATTAAACTGTAACATAAATAATAATAATAATAATAATAATAATAATAATAATAATAATAATAATGATGGTAATAACGAAAATCATTAAAAAAAAAAAAATAATAATAATAACAATGATGATGATAACGATAACCATATTAATAAAAATCATAAAAATAATACTGTTAATGATGATAACAGTAATAATAATAATAATAATAATAATAATAATAATAATAATAATGATAACAACAACAACAAAAAAAACAAAAAACAACAATAATAATAATAGCAACAACAATGATAATGATGATAATAATAACAACAACAGCAACAATAATAACAATAAAGATATTAATCAAAATTAAATTAATAATAAAAACAATGACATCAGTAGTAGTAGTAGTAGTAGTAGTAGTAGTAGTAGTAGTAGTAGTAGTAGTAGTAGTATTAGTAGTAGTCTAAGTAAAAAAAAAAAAAAAAAAAAAATTATTCATGCATTATCTATAAGAAAGAAAATGAGTCTTGCGAAAATCATGGTCTGTTGTTTCTTTTTTTTAACCTTTTGCTACGCACTTACAAAATACTTACTCATAGTCTTATATTTCAAAAGGCGTGCATCTATTATAACAACACGAAGATTAGCAATACCATCAATGAACAACAACAACACACAATAACACACACAACAAAAAAATAAAAAATAGAATAAAGAAAAGAAAAACCACCTTGAACTTATGAAGGAGACCGTATCTGTTGAGAAGCTCATACGCCAGGCAGCGCAGCGGTGTGTTGTTGCTCGCCTCCTGCAGCTTCCACACGTTAAAGGTCCAGTCGTCCACACTCTGGAATTGGGTCTATATGTCACTACTGTTCACTCGGGAAGCAAAGAGAGATGGCATGTCTTTTTTTTTGTTGATTTTTTTGGCCTTTTCACTGACTTATTACTTAATTCTCTCTCTCACTCTCACTGAACACATGAATAAACATTCAAAATTCAATATATCTGTTGTGTCTCAGCCTAAGCATGAAGTCAGGGCGGATAAACTTTTTATCCTCAATCACGTGTAAGTGACGAGGCAAACAATGCAAGAAAAAGAGATCAAGAAAACTAAAAATAGTCTTCTTGTATGCCTTCTCTCCTGTTTTACATTTTACAAATAAAATGGCTTTGGCGAACTGCGACATCCAAAGGACTAAGTCAAACATTTGAAAGCCTATATTAGAATCAATCATAACAACACCAACCCATAAAATAACTTAAAAACGTCACAAAAGAGTGAGAGAGAGAGGGAGGAGAGAGAGAGAGAGAGAGAGAGAGAGAGGAGGAGAGAGAAAAGAGGAGAGAGAGAGAGAGGGAGAGAGAGAGAGGGGGAGAGAGAGGGGGAGAGAAGAGGAAAGGGGGAGAGAGAGAGAGAGAGAGAGGGGAGAGAGGAGAGGGGAGAGAGAGGAGAGAGAGGAAAGAGAGAGAGAGGAAGAGAGAGAGAGAGGGAGAGAGAGAGAGAGAGAGGGGAAAAGAGAAGAAGAGGAGAGGGGAGAGAGAGAGAGAGGAGAGAGAGAGGAGGGAGAGAGAGGAGAGAGGAGGGGAGAGAGAGAGAGGAGAGAGAGAGGGGAGAAGAGAGAGAGGAGGGGAGAGAGAGAGGAGAGAGAAGAGGAGAAAAGAGAGAGGGCAGAGAGAGAGGAGAAAAGAGAGAGGAGAGAGAGGAGGAGAGAGAGACAGAAAGAGAGAGAGGAGAGGAGAGAGAGAGAGGAGAGAGACAGGGGAGAGAAGAGAGAGAGAGGGGAAAAGAGAGACGGAGAAAAGAGGAGAGAGAGAGGGGAGAGAGAGAGAGAGGAGAGGGAGAGAGGAGGAAGAGAGAAGGGGAGAGAGAGGACGAGAGAGAGAGAGAGAGGAGAGAGACGGAGAGAGAGAGGGAGGAGGGAGGGAGAGGGGAGAGAGAGACGCGAGGAGAGAGAGAGAGAGAGAGAGAGAGGAGAGAGAGATGAGAGAGAGAGGAGGAAGAGAGGAGGAGAGAGAGAGAAGAGGAAAAAGAGAGAGGAGAGAGGAGGGGGAGAGAGAGAGAGAAGAGAGAGAGAGAGAGAGAGAGAGGGGAGAGAGGAGGGAAGAGAGAGAGAGAGAGGGGGAGAGAGAGAGAGAAGAGAGGGAGAGAGAGGGGAAAAGAGAGACGGAAGAGAGAGAGAGAGAGAGAGAGAGAGAGAGAGAGAGAGAGAGAGAGAGAGAGAGAGAGAGAGAGAGAGAGAGAGGATGACGAGAGAGGGACGAGAGAGGAGAGAGAGAGAGAGAGAGAGAGAGAGACTGAGGAATCCTTTACCTTGAGGATCTCGGTGACTTCAGGAGGCAGCTGAAGGAAAGTGGCCGAGGAGAGCCGCCTGTAGATCCTTTCCACGAAGATGCCGGCCCGGATGGCATTGGCTACTGACCTGTAGGAGGGCGAAGGAGGAGGAAGGGTTGGGGAGGGGGAGGGAGGAGCAGCAGGAAGGTAGGGAGTAATGGAAGAGGAAGGGGGGAGGAGGAGGAGGAGGAGGAGGAGGAGGAGGAGGAGGTGGTGGAGGAGGTAAAAGCGCATAGGTCGTGGCAGAAGAGAAAGCATATAGACAAGAAAAGAAAAGGATGTGGAGACGAAGAAAAACGACGAGGAGAAAAAAAACGGCAGGGAAGGGAAGGAGGGACAGAGGAGGGAGAGGAGAGGAAAATAAAGAGCAAAGTAAATCACAATCGAGCTTTTATTAGGCCCACGTACGTCTAGTCTTTCATAAAGGCCTCCTGGATGCCTTCTCTTCTAAGTATTACCATTTAGGGGCGCGAACCCCTCCCGGCCTGAAGCACTCCTTGGTTTATTGGAACCTTGGCTGAAGGCCGCTAAATGTGCTTAAAGTGGCTCTTGGTTATCTTCCCCTTACATGGGAAATCTAAATTAATATTTTTTTCCGAAATGGAAAATAAGAAAAACATAAGGATTCCAACAATGATGTGAATTGCTTCAAACCGTATTCAAGTAAATTGTTTTATGCTTAAGGTCTCATCTGTTTGATTGAAAAGCCAAACAATATAGCATTTTTTTTCCTATCCATATTTAATCTAAGTTCATTAGAGTAAAGAGTAAACAGAAAAAAAATATATGGAAACAACAGATAAGATGTTATTTGCTTCTGACCTTTGCGTACCTATGGTAACATGAGAGCATAATAAACAAGGTAGGATCTATTCTTGTCCTTACTCCACCTAAATACAAACAAGTAAACATTTAACATTTAAACATTTGCTCATTGTTCGCACGAGTAAACAATAAGCAAGACAGCACTTATTTCTATCTTTATGTTATTTAAGTTCACAAGATTAAACAATAAAGAAAAAAATACATGGACTTCAACCCCCATTCAATTAAACTTCGTGTGAGCAAACAGTGAATACTAAAGATCTTAATTCTGCCCCTTTTTCACCCAAGTCCAAATGAGTAAACAATTACCAATATAATCACTTATGCCTGCTCTTTTATTCCCGTTAAGCTGATAAGACTAAAACATCAGCCCAAGGAAGAAAACTGACTCCTGAAAACCCCACCACTGATGTCTCTATAAACCTCTGGAATGAAATTTTGAGGCAACCCTTCGAGCGCCACCGATGGTGCTAATGATGACGGTGCCCTTCTCTCAGAGACATGTCCTGAAGACCTAACAAGATTCCTTTTAAGATTCTAAAGTAGATACCTGAGGTACTTCACTTGAGTTCATCTTACCAAGTTCCGCCGAGTCCCCTCTGGGAAGAGGCGGCCTCAAAAGAAAAAAAAAGAAAGAAAAAAAATGCAGAAGGCTTTCCTGCAAGACCCTTGATAACCTCCCAGCCAACCCTTTCCGGAGGGACAATTTTCGGCTTAATAAATAAACACAAACACACAGAGGCAATTACCCCGACGGGACATTTTTTCCCCCTTCGTCCGAATCCTTACCTGAACCTCGGCTTCTCGTCCGTCTTCCTGCGCGAGGTGGAGAGCTGTCGGGTGAAGGTGGAGGCCAACCACTCGCGCACCTCCTGAGGCACAGCGTCCGGCTCCACCTCGGAGAGCTCATCCTCCTCGTCGCCGACCTGCCTCCTGTACGGCGAAGGGGACAACGGGAGACGGTTAGTGCTGGGCGGAGGGGCATCGCTCGGGGCCGAGGGCAGGGCGGGGAGGGGGGGGGGAGAAGGGATGTAAGATGTGGGGGAGGGAGGATGAAGGGAGGAGGGGAGGGGAAGGGGGAAGATGGACGGGCCGTCACCGCATCTTTGGGTTATGTTTTTCCTTTGTCTTTTTTGTTTTTGTGTGGCATTAGTCCTTAATTAAGGTTCCAGATTTCATCTTAACCACATATATATACATACACAGGAGTTTTATGTCAACACTTAATGAATTTCCTGACACAACAAATTCACAATAAATAATTTGGTAGGACTAACGCAGCGAACAATAAAGACAACTATAACCCAGAGAGGACAAAGCAGCATTGATGTCACTATCAGCAACCCCCGAGGGCACTGTGGGCAAAATGACATCACTTTAGCTAAATGGGCGAAAACTGTCAGAAGAGATGTCAATCCCGACTGACTTCTTTTCGTTTTTTTTCTTCTGGTTTCATTATTATTATATTTCATATTCAGGAAGTATTCATTTCCCTTCTATTTCCTTTTTAGTAATGTACTTACGGCTCATCTTGTCTTTTGTACGTTTAAGTAATCCATTGTAGTCAATAAACCATTTTATTATATTCCTGGTTTTTTTATTTAAGATAATTTAAAGCAATTAATCTTACATTCTGAATCATTTTGGAATCACACATTTAATTCAACAAATAAACGATATTAAGAGGCAAAAGGGCATGTTTGTTAGTATCAAGCAAACTCCAAAACCGGGTAGTTTAATATAATATTAGAGGTCAAGTTTTTTTTCTGTAGTAAATCCGTGTTAGTAAAGCTCTTTATTAAAGCTCCTCAATAAAGCTTGGGAGTGTGAGGTCAGCCATGCAAGCAAGAGGAAGCAGCGGCAGCAACAGCATCGCTTACATCATGCAAAACCGGGCCACTGCGACGTGTGTAGTGGTGTTTCACCGCTTGCACATGCACACGCACGCACGCACACGCACACGCATACGCACGCACGCACGCCACGCGCACACACACACACACACACACACACACACACACACACACACCCAAACACCCCCCACACACACACACACACCCCCACCCCAAACCGCCGCACGCACTAGCCGCAGCATACCCCAAAAACAACCCAAAATGACTCTGTTTAATTCCTAAATCTTCGAAGTTATCTGTTTAAAACAACCCATCTGACACACACACACACACACACACACAACAAAACACACACACACACACACACACACAACCCCCACACAACCAAAAACACCCCAAAAACACACACACACACACGCAGCACGACGCACGCACGCATCACAAAAAAAAACCCAATGACTCTGTTTAATTCCCAAAAAATCTTCGAAGTTACTGTTTAAAAACCCCCCACTCAAACCTCTGGTAAAAGTCCTCAATTCAAGCTCAAAGCTCATGAACATTTAATTGCCTTCTTCATCGTTCGAACAATCAAGTCATGGTTGAATAGCGAATTCCTTCCTTCCGACAGCGCACTCATTTCGAGGAAATAGCGGAGATATTCAGAACTAGCGATAGTTCGGGAAGTAACAGTTACCGTAGTTATATCTATTTATTATCGAGTTTTACACCCATAGTATTCCTCCCACAACTTCAATAAAAAAGCGATCAAAAATACCACTTTCCGCCGGGTTTTCCTAACCATCCCTTTTCCCTCGACGCGAAATCTTCCAAGGAACTCCAGGTGTCCGCCAATTCACCCGGCACATTTCATCACAGTTCGCGTCGAGATGTCGAGGGCCTAATTTCATTTATTGGCCTGCAGGAGAGCAACGTCAGGACCGCATAAGCGAGGATGAACCCAATCTCCTCTTCCTCCTCCTCCTCTTCCCCTTCCTTCACCTCCTCCTCCTCCTCCTCCTCATGTCATCAGCCTAAAAGCCTAAGGCTGAGTTTTTTTTTTTTTTTTCTTATGTCACATGCCCTTTTCCCTCGCATGGGGGACGTATTCATCATCTTAAGCCGCGTGTAATAAGTACGCAGCCGCTCCCAATCACAAAGCCCAGCAGTAGTAAAGACTTTGCCCCTTTAGAAAACCTTCCCTTTAGGAATACTAACTCTTTTATGAACGGGACATGTACCAGTGCTACCTGCGTCGCCTCCCCCCAACCCCTACCCCAACACCCCTTCCCCCAAAATACCCCCCAACCCCCCCACTACCCCTCTCACCCTCTCCCTCAGCTATGACGGAGGGCGGTAATTATTTTCCTTCTGTGGACTCGACAAAAGCGGGGGAAGTGATAGAGAGAGCGAGAGAGCGAGAGAAAAAGGCGAGAGGAGAGAGAGAGAGAGAGAGAGAAGGGGGAGAGAGAGGAGGGGAGAGAGGAGAGAGAGAGGGAAAGAGGGGGGGGGGGAGAGAGAGAGAGAGAGAGAGGGGAGGGAGAGAGAAAGACGGGGAGAGAGGAGGGGGGAGGAAAAAAGAGGGGAAGAAAGAGAGAGAGAGAGAAAAGGAGAGAGAGAGGGGGAGAGAGGGAGAAGAGAGAGAGAGGAGAGGGGAGGGAGAGAGGGGAGAGAGGAGAAGAGAGAGGAGAGGAGAGAAGAGGGGAGAGAGAGAGAGAGGAAGAGGGGAGAGAGGGGAGAGAGGGAAGAGGAGAGGGAGGGGAGAGAGAGAGAGGGGGAGAGAAAAGGGGAGTGAAGGGAAGGAAGAGGAATAACACAGCAAGGAATAGAAGGAAATGAAAAAAGAAGATGAAGAAGGCTTTGACAAAAATAAACAAAAAGAGTCAAAAGGAAGAATAAAAACAAAGCGGGGAAAAAGGTAGAGAAAAGGAAAAAAAGAGAAAGGGAGAGGAGGAGAGGAGAGAGGAAAAGAGGAGAGAGAGGAGAAGGGAGGGGGAGAGAGAGAGAAGGAGAGAGGAGAGAGCAGAGAGAGGGGAGCGAGGGAGAGAGAGAGAGAGAGAGAGAGAGAGAGAGAGAGAGAGAGAAGAATAAAAATTCGGAAGAGAATCCCCTTTTATCACAACATGAATATGATGACAATGACCAAAGTAATGATGAAAGAAGTCGTCTTTTGCACATAAAATATCAACACCAAAGTATTCTTCTTTTTTTTTCTATACAGATTTTTATCACAATAACCATCACTAATTGCGTTTTTTCAATGGTACTGATGAAAAGTCTCTGAAATTATCAAACGCACGAACAGCCGGAACTGATGCTAATTACGAGTTACTGTTCACAACCAGTAAACGACTCTATTCGCTGCCCAATGATTTAGGGGTCGTCCACGTGCAGCCAGCCATATTTATGGAAAAACACGAATAAAAGCTTTGGCAATAGGGTTCAATGATCTCTTTATTGATGGCGCACTTAACCAGAATTGGGAGCGATATATGGGAGACTGACTGTCAAATAAACCAGGTCGAAATATAATGTACACGATATTTTGTCTGGTGGCAAATACGACAGATATTCGTGGCGTGATTTTTCGTGAGAGAATCAAAAAGCGCGTCGTTTTCGTGTCATGTCACGTTTTCATAGCGCGGTAGTTATGGATAGACACGATAACATATATTTCTTGGTCTTAAGCTTACCGAGAATGTCATCTTGTCGGGTGCAAGACAAGGACATACCGGTTCCCATCTCACGTACACGGACAGAAACACACACTTGCAACGTACACACAACTGCAAACGAAAGCGCGTACACTAGTGATGAGCGATACTCATTTTTTGTAATCGATCACGTCGATTAGTGATCGATTACTTTTGCGATTAAATTCACCTGGGAATAGATTATGTAGCGGTATATTTGTAGAGTATTTATGGTCTTAGTGTACATCTCACTCTCTCTCTCTCTCTCTCTCTCTCTCTCTCTCTCTCTCTCTCTCTCTCTCTCTCTCTCTCTCTCTCTCTCTCTCTCTCTCTCTCTCTCTCTCTCCCTCTCTCTCTCTCTCTCTCTTCTCTCTCTCTCTCTCTCTCTCTTCCCCCCTGTTGAAACAGTTACCGTTGCCCTTTCCCCCCTCCCACCTTCGCCACCACTACCCAAACACCCGGGCGATAACTGCCGTGAAGGAGCAAGGCGAATAAATATGCGGCTGAAAAAAAAAAAAATCATTACTTCATAACCAAGCATTCGTATAAAATTATCTTGCACTAGCTTATAGGGTCAACCGAAGTCTCAAGTTGAGTTGGGTTAGACTGAAATATATTGAGACGGTCCTAAGTTCAATCCTTCTTCTCTCTTCTTTTATAGGGTTTTAGACTGTATCAGTCTATACTTCCTGCTAAATTCAATCCTGACTCTAGGAGTAATCGCTTGTTAATCGATTACTGGAAATTAAAATCGATTACGCCACCAACAGCATACACGCGCAACTGAAAGCGCTTTGCAGTTTGAAAATGATATACAAGACGCACACCACCAGTGTCCATGCAATCCTCTTCGAAATTTCAATCCAAAACAAGCAAATTCGCAAGCCAGCGCTCATACACAGCAACAAAAACCAAAACCAAAGACTAACTTAAAGCGTGTTCTAATTCACGCAAATCATACTTCTCCTTAGAACCTTCTGGATTATCATCAGCTGTAGGCTTTGCCTTCTCCATCATGGCGTGTGGGCGTTGGTTCCACGCCTTTCAATACACACAATTCTTTCAGTGTTCTTCAGTTTTTTCTTAACAAAAAACGATTTACGGCGACGATAATTACACTGCGATATTCTCCCCCGCTATATAATCGCAGAGAAGCCGAGCACAGATAGCCGAGGCAGACTCCGATTGATTACTATTACACAGATCAGCTGGTGATTTAAAAGTTTATAAGCAGATTCGATGCACATAACGAGCACTGGCGGTTGGCAGCTAACAAGGCCATTGGGCCAAGCACTTTTACAAACGTTTCGAACAGTGGCAGAACTGGTTCAAAAGATAAATGAGAGAGAATTAATTCATGATGGTCACTTTTGGAGGCTGCAGCATTTTCCTTGTAAAGTTAAATGATACATGAAATCGATAGCAGCTGGAGCTTATGAAATACTGAATTCTATTGCAAAATGAAATAAAATGCTTCTTTCTAATCACACTAGTCAGAACATAGATCAACTTTGCCATCTGTGTACCCATTAATTGCCATAATAATCATCAATATTATCATAACTTTTCCAGTCAAGGATCACGGTAATCATTTCTGAGGTTTATGCCTACGACACATGAACGAGCCTAATTAGAGACAAAATTTATGGTGAATATTCAGACCTACAATCGACAACTTTGCTTTCGATAGGCAGACGCGCATTCACGGACTTGACAGAACGTACACAAACACAGACAGACACAAACACATAGAAAAGCATGCAGACACAAACGCACGTACAGACACAAAAACACCATACCCACTAACGCGCTTACAAAGGCAGACAGACGAGCATGCAAGAACAAACGTACACAAACACAGACTTGGTCGACAGGCAGACAGACGAACAGTATACAGTGACGCACCCACACAGGCAGACTTCACAGACAGGGACTCACAAACACAATGAAGCGCGGATAAACACTGACAGAGGAGCAAGCACAGACGCAGACAGACGAGCATACACAGATATAAGAGGACACACATAACGCAAACCACAGAATCAAGTCCTGCCCAATACTTCCAAAAAGACCAAAATATGTCAGACACCCATGTATCCCTAACACTATGTATCACCGTGGTATCTGTTACTTCAGGATCGCCTCCTGCTTTTGGGCAATGCCGGACACAAGATGGACTGCGTTCTTAAAGAAATGACCGCAAAAAGAATGGAAGAAAGGTGTTACTTCTCAGAAAAAAAGACGCCTCAGAATGGGAGTCGTGATGCGCAATTCTCCGGGTTTGTCAAGTCGCTTTATTGATTTTCGTGAAAGAGAAATTGTAGTGAAGTAACGGCATAGCAAAGAGGGTTGGAAGTACAAGCGGAACATACCCCCTCAAGATTTATGACCTGTTTGCTTGATATGCATTGTTGAACAGTGAACTTATGATTAATAAAACAGAAGTAAACAATTCAGTCATGCGAAGCGAACGAGAGGAACTCCACAGACCCTCTTTGTCTTATCTTTTGTTTTCCAAGTGGCAGAGGAGGGTGGGGGTGGGGGTTGGGGGGGTTACCGAAGTCTCACTCCACTTTCCCCCTTCCTATTCACACACTGTTTCAGGATGACACGGTCGTCAAAACAACCGACCAGTGAGCTATACAGGTGTTTAAAGGTGGCTCGAATTTTTAAAAATTCCGGCTTTCTGGACAGATAAAAGTTTTAAATGGAAAATATTTGGATTCGCCAAATTAAAATTAGTACATTTCAAAAGAAAAGTACATGATTTCCTTGTCACTGGCAAAGGTCTTTCTGCTGGCCTTATAAACACGCCATTAAATGATAAGGGAACTAGTAATCTCATGAACGTACCAAGGCGCATTTGAACATCTCTGAGATCATACTGAAAATTATGAAAATTTAAAGGGCAGGCGGAACAGCTGTCACATTCAAAGTTAGCTGATTTTCTTCAAACCTATTGAATGGTTTGGTATCTGTATACCAGCACACACACACGCTCGCACACGCACGCGCACGCGCACGCACACACACACACACACACACACACACACACACACACACACACACACACACACACACACACACACACACACACACACACACACACACACACACACACACACACACACACGCATGTATATGCATGTATATACACACAATTGTGGTATATATATATATATATATATATATATATATATATATATATATATATATATATATATTTATATATTTATGTGTGTGTGTGTGTTTGTGCGCCTGTTTAATATCTAGGTCTATTTAGGATTCACATACGTAACTAACCGGTTTCAGTCTAATAGCTCAAGAGTCTTATAGTATTACTCTTAAAAGAAAATAGTAATGACGTTAAAATGCTTTTCATGTGCACTTCGAGAGGATTTCGTTCTCACGATAATTATCTTAGTGTTTCGGAATACTTAAAAAGTGACAGCTTTGTTCTTCTTCCTATGAAATCTAGACCTGATACACTCGGTAAGATCCCACCAGGGACTTTGGCACTTCCGGTAACTTGGCACCCTTGAAATAGAGGCCCTTGGCACTAACCCACCAACGACCATTCCTCGATCACTCTCCAAGAACGCAGTCTTCTGCAGCCGCTCCTCCCCCTCACA
>NC_051421.1:28471265-28473765 GCF_015228065.2 Penaeus monodon | reverse complement strand
ATATATATATATATATATATATATATATATATATATATATATACATATTAGATATATGTATTTACGTATTTTTTTCCCTGATTGAAAAAGTGATCACTACCTGAATCCTCTTTCAAACAAAGAACAAACACCGCAAAAAAAACCGCAATCGAAATACATAATTGCTCATTATCAAATTTTCTCTTTCTCCTTGTCCTCTGTTCTTCCCATTCGTTGTTTCTTCCTTTTTATTTCTTGATGCAATTCTTCTAATAATTCTGCCAGCTATTGTATATTCCTTCTCTCATCACTAAATGATTATCATGACAGTCGAATCTCTTTCTCTTTCTCTTTTAAAAGATAACGGTGAATAAAAAAAAGAAAAAGAAAAAGAATATACATGAAAATAAAACATAAAAAAACCCACAAGAGATCGACAATAAGGATTCGGTTGCAGATACTAACAGACAGACACACACATACAAGACAAATTGGATAAAATTGTCGACAAAGAGGCCGTAATATGTAGTACATTTAAATAAACGGACACAAATAAAGACATACATATATACTGTGCGTGTATATATATATATGTGTGTGTGTGTGTGTGTGTGTGTGTGTGTGTGTGTGTGTGTGTGTGTGTGTGTGTGTGTGTGTGTGTGTGTGTGTGTGTGTGTGTGTGTTTATATATATATATATATATATATATATATATATATATATATATATATATATATATATATATATATAAAGGGAATAAACAGAAAAGGGTAGAATAATAGATCACATCGAGAAAATATTCACTTGAAAGAGTATACATATATTTGCAGGAGGAGGAGGAAAAAGAAGGGGAGGAGGAGGAGGAGGAGGAGGAGGAGGAGGAGGAGGAGGAGGAGGAGGAGGAGGAGGAGGGGAGGAGGAGGAGGAGGAGGAGGAGGAGGAGGAGTAGGAAACAAAGTTAAAAATGAACAGAACAAAAAACATATACATCTATCAAAATAATTTCAAACCCGTTCGCAAACTGCATTTAACATATCAAATCTCATAACTATTCCTTCTACAATAATCAAATAAATCCTCTGTTCTAGTGAGGATCTCATACACCCAAGAAAAAAAAGAAAAAGATATGCACATGTCGTAACGCTATTAGTGGAAACAGAAACGAGGAAGTTCACGGCAGCTACAGCCTTTTAAAAAAAAATAATTTGCTAGAACGTTCGTATGTGTAAGTTGCCAAGGGGAGCAGGCACGTCACTGTCAACTCTATAAATACGCGCCGTTGCATATACCAGTTTATATTCCTAAACTACTTGTGAGTCTTAAAATAGCAAAAGGAAAATTAAACTTCCATTTTGGACAAACAAAAAAATTTTCTAATTAATTCTCTAAATCCGTTTTTGAGATTTCTCTACTCCCAAAATTACATTTGAACGATTTTTTAATATAATATATACATAAAAATTTATATATATATATTATATATAAATATTATTATATATATATAATTATAATATTATTATGTATATTATATATGTATTCAATTATAATATATTTTAGATTATATTATCATTTATAATATTTTATTATTAAAATATGAATATGTAAAATAATATAATATATATCTATATAAAAATAAATGTATATTATATAATTTATTATTTAGATATTATATATATATATGCTATATATTATATATATAATATATATATATATATATTATAATATATATATATATAATATAATATATATATAATAATAATAAAATAATAATAATATAAAAATAAATAAAAATATAATAATAATAAAAATATTATTGACCAAAAAAATGACAACAGCACTAGTGGTGAACACAGTAACTAACCTACAATGTATATTGTACTCCATTCCCTACAAAAAAACAACTTACAAATATTTCCGTTGGTTTCTGCTGACATCCGCAAAAAACGACAAGGAAGAGGAAGAGGGGGAGGAAGATGATGGACAAAAAGGAAATGGAGGAACAAGAAAGGGAAGAAAAAAAAGTCTGCAGAGGAAGAGAATGGCGGGATGAGGAGGAGGAAGGAAAGGGGAGAAGAAGGGATGAGAGGAAGAGGAATACGGGGAGAGAAGCCAGAGATGATGAGAAGGAGGGTGAGGGGGGGGGGGGGATAAGGTGAAGCGAGTGCTAATCCCGAGCAACAGCAAAGAGCCCACATCCCTGGCACACCCCGTCGCAGTCAGTCAGGCACGGTCGCCTCTCTCTTTCTTTCTCTCTCTCTCTCTCTCTCTCTCTCTCTCTCTCTCTCTCTCTCTCTCTCTCTCTCTTTCTCTCTCTTTCTCTCTCGCTTTCTCTCTCTCTCTTTCTCTCTCCGCTTTCTCTCTCCCGCTTTCTCTCTCTCGCTTTTTCTCTCTCGCTTTCTCTCTCATCGCTTTCTCTCTCTCTCTCCGCTCTCTCATCTTTTCTCTCTCTCCTCTCCTCTCTCTCCTCTCTCTCTCTCTCTCTATTATCTCTCTCTCTCTCGTCTTTTTCTCTCTCTCTTTT
>NC_051421.1:28464314-28469314 GCF_015228065.2 Penaeus monodon | reverse complement strand
TAATGTTCATAATGATGATAATGCTGATGACGATGATGGTGTGATGATAATGATTACAGTAATTATGACGGTAATTGTAAAAAAAAAAAAAAAAAAAATCATCGTTACTACTTTCATTATTATTATTACTATTATTATTATACTCATTATAACAATAATAATGCTATCAATAATACTAGTAAAATAAATGAAATTATGAACATAACATGATGATGACAGCAGCAATATTAGGAAAACTAATCATATTGAATAACAACTATTTGCAAATAGACTGTTGATAATTACGACGTTGATGACGGTTAATTAATAATAAAGATGGTAATGATGGCAACAGCAGTTACAATAATAGTAAGAACGATTAAAAAAAAATAATGAGAGTGATAATGATAATGACGATGCTAAGAATATCGTAACAAAATAATAATAATAATAATAATAATAATAATAATAATAATAATAATAATAATAACTAATAATAACACTAATAACTTTTCGTTTTATACTTTGCTGATTTTCTTTATCTTCTTTCAATTTCTGTAAAATAGAGCTGCGATCGCACTTTTTCCCTTAAAGATATAAACATAATCATTTAATTTTACGCTCGTTAACTGCAAACGTTACGGCTTCTCCAGCGCCATAACCAGCCTGCCCACCGCGTTGGTGTGTAAGAAACATTTTATTGCAGTCCTAAGTTATGTTGCAGCTTGCAATCACGCACTGCCATGACCACTAACCGGTTTCTCGTCTATTTCTTCTCGGTGGGATTTTTTTTTTCATTGTTTCCCATCCGTTTAATAAAAAAAAAAATTCTGATGATAGCAATATATAGCAATATAATAATCTGACGAAAAATCACGAACTACAAGGTTTGAAGTATCACACATATATCAATCTTTAAAGTGTAAACAACGTTTGGATGAATAAAATATTTTAGACAAAATCTCGCCAAATCTAATCTAGTAAAAATAGGACAATTACTATTTATAAACAGAGCTCAGTTAACTTCTATTTAAGTAAAAAAAAAAATAATTGGGTGAATTAAAAAAAAATACCATCTATATGTTGTGTTTTTTTTCTCAAGTCATAAAAAGTGATAACAAAGTGGACTGCACATTCTAAAAAAAGAAAGAAAAAAAAAAGATCGATAACACAAATTAAATCAACATCCTAAAACACAAACAGAAATTAATTCCTTCTCTCAGTAGCTGCTCTAAAAAAAAACAAAAAAAAAAACAAAAAAACAACAAAAAACAAAAGAATAATGAAATAAACACACACACACCAACCAACAAACAGACACACAGAAAACGGACCCACATCAACCCGGTAAAAAACGATCGTGCGGCCAAAACGTTTAATCTAAGCAGCTTGGGTTTTCCAGCAACCCTCCGACTAAGTGTGTGAGAGGGAGAGAAACACTTTGAAATCATACTTACTGGGCGAGCGTGGGTTAGTCAGAACTACCATCCAAAATGTAAGAGAAAATGATGACTATAAAAAAAAAAAATAATAAAAAAATGCTAGGTAGATGTATATTAAAACTCCAAAAGTATCGTTTGTTAGAAGATCAAGCTTTGATTAGTCATTTTTTTTTGTTGGGGTTGGGTGGGGAGGGGGTGGGGGGGGGAGGGGTAGGGTGGGGAGGGGAACCGGGAGAAGGAGTGGAATAAATTATAGATAACTATAATGATGGTATTCACGAAAATAATAAAAATTATAATAGCACTAATAACAATAACATTAACAATAATAATAATATAATTAAAATAACAACAATAATAATAATAAAAAAATAAAAATAATAGTGATAATGATAACGATAATAATAATAATAATAATAGTAATAATAATAATAATAATGATAATGATGACAATATTACTACTACTACTACTACTACTATAGTAATAATAGTAGCAATAATAATAATGATCGTAAAAAATAAGAATAAATAACGATGTAAACGATAATGATTTAAAAAAAATGAAAATAATGTAAAAAATATATTTACTAAAATTTCTAACACGGAAGGCATAAGGGGGGGGGATAAAGACCAAGAGATTAAATGTTAATGAAGAATCTAGTCTTTAATCTGTCACAATCCGCCATTACTGCTGTTGGTTACGGGGTGTGTTAGGGTGGGGGTGGGGTGGGTGGGGGGGCAGATCGATAAAATAGACCGATAGATAAATGAAAGAACGAATGAATGAATATCAAAATAAAATAAATAAATAAATAAAACAAATAAACAAAACAATACCTTCCTAACCAAATAGCTATTAGGAAAAAAAACAAAAAAAAAAAAACAAAAAAAAAACAAAGAGGTCCGGAGGGAGGGAAGAGGGGGGGGGGGATGGGAAAGGGAAAAGGGGGTAATGGTTAAGGGGTGGGGGTGGGTAAGGGGGGTGGGTGGAAGTAGTAACTGTAGTAATTTACGAGTAACCTTGAGGATTTGTCGTTCGATGTGACTCTCCTAGACTTCCTGCTCGGAGGCTCAAGACTGATGGTTATAGCCCGATCCTGCTGCTCCTCACACCTGCTGGAGAGAGAGGAGGCAAGGGTGGTGAAAGAGAGAAAGAGAGAAAGAGAGAAAGAGAGAAGAGAGAGAGAGAGAGAGAGAGAGAGAGAGAGAGAGAGAGAGAGAGAGGGAGGAGAGAGAGACAGAGAGAGGGAGGAGAGAGAGAGAGAGAGAGGGAGGAGGAGAGAGAGAGAGGGAGGAGAGAGAGAGAGGGAGGAGAGAGAGAGAGAGAGAGAAAGAGAGAGAGAAAGAGAGAGAGGAGGGGAGAGAGGAGGAGAGAGAGAGAGAGAGAGAGAGAGAGAGAGAGTATATATATAAGATTAGATATATGAAGAATATATATGAAATATAGTAAGAGATAATATATAAAATATATATATTATATATATAATATATATATATATATAGTTATATAGATATATATATTATATATATATAATATATTACATAAAATAGGTATATAAATATATTATATATATATATATATTTTATTATATAATATATATATATATATATATATATATATATATATATATTATATATGATTATATATATATATATATAATATAATAATATATGATAATAGTATAATATATATAAGATATAAAATATAAAAAAAATATAAATAGATACAGAAAATATAAATAAATATATAAAAATATGAATATATAAATATAATATATCTAAAATAATATTAGGCTAGATGGAGGATGGAGATAGATGGAGATGATGATAGATAGATAGATAGATGGATAGACAGAGAGAGAGAGAGACCAGATGAGAAACAAGAGAATGTAAAGAGGCAGACAGAAAAAAAAAAAAGAACAAAGAGAACCAAATCTACTAATGAGAAGGGGCGACTTTGAACGAACTGCAGTGAGGAAAAGACAGTGATGAACAAGGGAATGAGATAAACAATGAGAGAAAATAACGTGCTTCCTGAGTTAAAAAAGGGCAACCGACTGATTGAACAGATCACTGGGTCACGTTTTTAAGGAGGAAGCCTTCAGAAGCAAATCTCGATGGCCTTAAAGGAAGTTCATTTACCATATTTTAAAGAAGAGGAATATAATATATATGTGGATTTATATTGCTTTTCAAAAGCGTGCAAGGATGCAATAGAAATTAATAACTTACCATCATATACAACCCTGCAGTAGGGAGGGGAGGGGGGGTTACTAAAACATATTTTTTCTCTTTCTCTAGAGTTTTAGAAAAGGAGTTAAAATCTACCAGAATGTCTAAAATAGAAGACACGAAATGAGAGATCAAACGAAGGGAGTCTGATCCTGCAAATGCATCTTTAAGTGCAATACCAATCAAATCTTCGTGTTTGGACACGCTCAACAGACCTTCTCTCCAGCTTGCACGAGACCATCCACCTCCTCGCTGTGTAAATAGTGTTTTTCTTTTTTTCTTTTCGTTTCGCGTCTTTAACAAAGTTTGTTTGGTTCAGTTTGAACTTTGTGAACACCGATTATTCTTCATTAATTTAAGGGTCGAATTCGAACAATGATAACAATCAAATAACGATGCTCGATAATTATTCTGCGCGGGAAAACCTATGATTCTGATGTGTCATGGCATGCGTTGGGTTTTAACAACGGTCCTTTTGGGAAATATTGCAGAATATTACGCAAATAATTATGAAATCCAAAATATTCTTGAAACAAAAACATTAACCGTTGATGCGTTTTATATAAATATATACTGTATATATATATATATATATTATATATATATATATATATATATAATATATATATATATATATATATATTATATATATATACAATATATAAATATATATATATAAATAAGTAGATGGTGTAAATATGTTATATTTACCATATATATATATATGTATATATGTATATATGTATATATGTATATATTATATGTATATATTATATGTATATATTATATATATACAAATATTATATATATACAAATATTATATATATATACATACATATATATATATACACATATATACATATATACACCCACATATATATACATAACCTTTCCCGAGTGATGGGGTGAGCGCGCACGACTACGCAAGCTGCAAGAGAGCGATAAGGATAAGTAACGTCTTGTCGTAAATTTCGGATTCCGCCGACGGGTCACGTTCAGCACTATCGCATGAACTTCATTCCCGGGTCAAGCAGGAGGTCATGCGCTGTGACCTCCTCTCTGCTGCCAATCAACTCAAACAAACGCGATGCAACCCGAGCGGCCGTGCAAGGGCGGTGGATGATGGTCTCGCGGCGAGAGCGTGAGCGGAGTGTGTGAAAGAGGGGACAGAGGGAGGGAAGAGAGGCAGAGAAAGGAATAAGGAAAAGAGGAAGAGAGCCAAAAGAGGAAAGAGATTTAAAAAAACGTGCGTAGATGTAAACGCACGAGCATACAAGCAGAATCACACATACACATAAACGTTTGTGTGTATACGTGTATGCATGTATATATATATATGTATATATA
>NC_051421.1:28456814-28459314 GCF_015228065.2 Penaeus monodon | reverse complement strand
TCACTCACTCACTCACACTCACTCACTCACTCACGCACACACACACACACACACACACACACACACACGCCCCACACACACTCTTTCTCTGTCTCTGTCTCTCCTCCTCACGTTTCTTCACTATTCATTTCGTATCTCTTTTACAGTTCTCTCTCCACTTCTTTCCAATATCCCAAGTCATAAAAATGCATGGGATTTGGTGGAGGTAAGGGGAGGGGGATAAGAAGGGGTAAGGGGGGGTAAGGAGGAGAGGAGAGGTGGTGATGGGGGGAGAAAGGGAGAAAGCTCAATGACGATAAGGCAAGCAAACATCAGGGTGGAGGAGATTGAAGAGAGGGAGAAAGGGGAGAGAAGAATGATGGGGGAAATAGTAGCACAGGGAAAGGAAGGGAAGGGAAGGCAAGGGAAGGGAAAGGAACAGAAGGGAAGAGAAGAGAAGAGAAGAGAGATATAGATAGATATGCAGTTAAATACAGATCGATAGATAGATAGAGATAGAGATAGAGATAAATAGCCCGAGGATGAGAAAAAGCGAGATAGAGATGGAAATGGAGAGAGAGAGAGAGAGAGAGAGAGAGAGAGAGAGAGAGAGAGAGAGAGAGAGAGAGAGAGAGAGAGAGAGAGAGAGAGAGAGAGGAGAGAGAGAGAGAGGAGAGGAGGAGAGAGAGAGAGAGAGAGAGAGAGAGAGAGAGAGAGAGAGAGAGAGAGAGAAAGAGAGAGAGAGAGAGGGAGAGAAAACTGATCGGTAACAAATTCTGTTCTGGCCCAAATCGCATCAGTTTTCCTTATGCCTCATTTGCATCTTCCATATTCTCTCTCCCTTTTTCCTCTGCCTCGAGAATGGCCTGATCAAGTAGAAATTCTATCTACACCACCTATATTTGGCGCAGAATTCTGAAGACGATAAACACTCTGGCTAATATTTCGTCTGAACTTTATTGCAATTTTTCTTCCCCTTATATCACCGTCATATGTCTACATTAACATAATTACCATTATGATAATGATGATTATCTTATTACTCTTATAACCAACAGGATCTGCATCATCAAAATCATCTCTGTTATCAATATCTTTACCATTATAACATTATCTTTATTATATATCGTCATTATAATTATCATTATTTTTAATATCATTTTCATTATAATTATCATTATTATTACTATTAGTTTCATTATTAACATTCTCATCCTCACCATTATTATTAATATTATTGTCATCATCGCCATTATAGTTTTTGTCATTATCATTATCATTATCCTCATACTCCTCCTCCTCCTCCTCATTATTATTATTATCATTGTCATTCTTATAATAATAATAATAATAATAATAATAATAATAATAATAATAATAATAATAATAATAATATTGATAATAATAATAATAATAATAATAATAATAATATTAATAATAATAATAATAATAATAATAATAATAATAATAATAATAACAATAATAATTATCATTATTATTGTTTTTAATCATCACTGTTATTATTATAATTATCATTATGATTATTACCGTTACTATCATCACCATCATCAAATATGATTAATATAATAACAATAATGATAATGATGACGATGATCATCATCATCGTCAGCATCATCATCTTATTACTGTTACCTCATCTTCGCTACTATTGTCATCATTACTATAATCATTATCATTATTATTGCTATTATCATCAACATTTTCTTCATATCGTCTTTATTATTATCATTCATATTAGCATTATTATCGTGATAATCATGAGGATTATTATTATTACTGTTATCATCATTATTATCCTGACTATTATTATTATCAGTATATTACCAATAATAATCACTATCATCACTATCGCTATCATTATTTCTATCATCATTACCAATCATCATTACTACCATTATGATTACCAATGTTATCATTATCATCATCATTATCAACATCATCATCATTCTGGCGTGATTGGAACTACCAACAATAAGAACAAAATATCCTGTCTACAGTGCAATTATCACGACTTTCTTCGAAGACGACAAAGCGCAGGAATTCGTATCAACTCCTCGTTTTCCTTCATTACAGGAAACAAACAAACAGACAAAAAAAAAAAAAAAAAAAAAAAAAAAAACATATCAGGAACCGTTACCCAACTTCGAAATCATTAACTCGACTCAATATCGATTCCCTCCTGTCCTCGTGGTTTCAAGCGAAATGGTCTGGCAAAATGCATTGTCATTTTATTCCAAGGGAAGTTCTGGGTCCAAGGTACTTTATATCATGCTGTTCTGACTGATTATAGTTTGAGTACAATATGACAAAGGTAGAATTTTTTTTTTTTCCTGTAGGACTTAACACATTTTTCTTTTTATAAAGAGAATTTTGCAGTTGATGAGTTTTAGCTCTTCTAAGAATCGTCATAATTACTGTTATTAATGTTATTAGGTGATGTTAATGGATATAAGAAGGGTGAGAAAAAATAAGAATAGAATAATAATGTAACAATGATTAT
>NC_051421.1:28439314-28449314 GCF_015228065.2 Penaeus monodon | reverse complement strand
TCCTGGAATCCCAGTTATAATACTCGCCATGACATTGAAAGAACATATTACGAAAAGGGATGCTCATGCTGTAAGGTAAAAAGAGATTTCTAATCCGTTAAACGTGTTTTTTTAATCAAAAGTATTTGACTCTCATCATTACTTCACTTTCCATATGCGACATATAACACATTTAGTATATCAACATGTCAGTCACGCCATTCGAATCTCAATCATACTGTAATGACAGTTCACTATATGAGGACCATGATAGAATTCCAATAAACTAAAATATCAAAAAACAAAACATACGTGGAAAAAACGTTTTTAAGATTAATCTAGCAAAAAGATACTTAATTTTCCCTTGTTGTATCAGTCAAGCAATACCATATAAAGGATAAGAATCTGGCAAGTGCAAATAATTTCATAGTATCCTCATGTTCTAAGACTAAGATGATGAATTTCAATACAACAAAAAAAAGTTTTATAATTTAAAAGACACAAAATGACCAGCCACAACAAAATGCTATCATTTCTCCACATGATGCACATAATTAACTCCCCTTGCGCAATACCAGTATATACACGCCCTACCTTGAAAAGCACTATACGAAAAGCCCCTCCCACTTTCTCAATAGAGAATAGTAAATTGCACGCCCTTTCTAATCCGTTATACAGGCCCTTTTTTATCCAAGTATGACATTATCAACGCCCTTTCCAATATGGACATATAACACATTTAGTATATCAAATGTCAGTCCCCTTCCAATGCAATATTCACACGCCTACCTTATTCATTCACTATTACACACGGTTCCCCATTCTTATGCACATTTTCACTAGTCAAACTAAATTTTCACAAATACAAGTTTTCCAAACTATGTGGAAAAAACACGTGCCATTTCATACACATATAACACATATAATTACACCTACATTTCTCCCATTATGTATATAGCCAACGCCCTCCCCTTACTCACATATGCAATATTAAGCACTCTTTCTCACATTGACAAATCACACGCCTACCAAAGTAAAGCTATTCACGAGCACCACCTGTTTCACATAGCAATAAGATACGAACGCCAATCTTTCATCAAATATAGAATATATACCGGCCTCCCCACATTGACACAAATACACAGCCCCTCCCCACCCACATGCAACCCCCCTCCCCCTTTCTCCCACATATGCACATATATACACACGCCCCTCCCCCTTCCTCCCACATATGCACATATATTCACACGCCCCTCCCCCTTCCTCCCACATATGCACATATATACATACGCCCCTCCCCCTTTCTCCCACACAATCACAAACACACAAATTCGCTAAATTCAGCACGCAAGGTTTCGGACGCGCCAAACACAAGCCAGGAAGTTCCCCAGAAGAAGGGAGTTCCAAGTCCAAAGAAGTCCCCCTCAACCTGGAAGTTTCGAGACCGAAGAAGTCCCCCTAGAACACGTTAGTCTCCCCAACAAGAAATCCCTCAACCCCCCCTACCCCCCAACCTCACACCAAATCCCCTTTCCCCCTCAACCCCCCCCCCCAACCTCACACCAAATCCCCTTTCCCCCTCTAACCTCACACCAAATCCCCTTTCCCCCTCAACCCCCTTCCCCCACAAAAAAAAAAAATAATAAAAAAAATGAAAAATAAAAGATTAAAAAAAACTTACTCGCGAGTTGTCCATTCTTGCTGGAGGGCGCGATGGGCACGTTGGCTTCTTCAAGGGCGTCCTTCTTCTTCTCGGGCGGGCTCGCCACTGCGGGAGGAGAAGAGATGGAGAGATTAGGAAGCAGAAAACAAATTATGCTTTTGACAAATGGTGACTGGGAGGTGGGGAACGGAGCTTAGAATTTAGGATTAGAAGACAAGACACTAGAAAGTAGGAAGTAAAAGACTAAGAGACTGAAACTAAGATAGATTAGAGAGCAGAAATCAGGGTGCAACTGGATTCTGGTACAAGATGAGAGTCGCCAGCGGAGGGAGGAGATGGTAATATGAGAAAACGAGGAAGGAGAGGAGGGATGTTGGTCTTAAGATCTCTCTCTCTCTCTCTCTCTCTCTCTCTCTCTCTCTCTCTCTTCTCTTTCTCTTTCTCTTGTATGCTTTTATGTATGTTATTGTTTGCATGTTATTTGTATGTGTCTTGTTTCTTGTCGTGCTTGCGTGTGCGTGCGTGCGTGTGTGAGTGTTTGCGGTGCGTGGTGTGGTGCGTTGTAGTGCGTATATGTGTTGATTGATGTATGATTGTAGTTCTGTGTCTGGTGCGTGTGTGCGTGTGTGCGTGCGTGCGTGCGTGCCTTTGCGTGCGTGTGTGCGCATGTGTGTGTGTGCAGTAATACACACACAATTCTATAAACGGAAGGTGCGGTAATTAGTATGAGGTTACATAATTACCTGTAGTTCCGGGACTTTGGTCGATTCTAATTGAATTACAGTTCTGGGTTTGATAATGAGAAACAGAGCGGGAAAAGGAGGGAAGAAGAAAAGAAGGAAAGGAGAAACGAAGAGGCAGAGAGTGAAACTAAAACAAGGAATGTTCACTCTCATTCTGTCCCAAGGGCGTATGATTTCCTAACTACTACTGCAAAAATAAACATAGGTATCATTCACTCCACAATCAGCTTTTTGGCTAGCGTGAAGATCCAGCTAGACTTCCTGAAGCACGACAGCGGCAGGTCCCCGGGGATTCCGAAGAGATGGCACGCCTGCTGGACCCGGAACGACGCCATACAACTTTCCCTGCTGCCCTTGCCTTAGGGGCAGCAGGGACACAGCAGACAGGACTGGCCATAGTGGACCGAATTCTCCTTCAGGATGTGTTGCGTCCACTCCTTTTCTCTTTCTGTCAAAGCCACTATTTCTCTTTCTACTGGGAAAACCACTCGGGCTTTATCTAGAGGGGGCACTATTAATTAACGTCAAATGTGGGCTTTCCTGTAGTATTCCCTAAGTCATACCTTTGATGAACCCACACTATAAAAATATAATAATCATAAAAGGGTTACTGATGATCTAATTTCAGTCTTAGAGGTAACTGAGATATACCCGGAGATACCCGAGGATACCGACAGAACCCGTCTTGCTGATAACACCAACTACACGTAAAACTGGGTCTTCCGTGACAAATTCCCGCAGCTTTCGCAGTCTTCCAGTACTTTCAGGACACCTTCCCCTAAGCTGCTCGGGGCGAAGGCCAAAGCCGCTGTCTCCGTCGGACCAGAAATAAGGAGGATCTTGGAGAGTTGTTAGGAAAAAGAAGCTTGGAAGAGCTTCCTGGGCAATCACGATCTCGGGAGTTGTGTGGCGAGACTCGAGACTCCGGTGAACAACTGCGACAAAAGGAACTGAAGGATGTCCCTCGATATCCACGTCCTTCACACTTACCTCGATAGGTAAGTAAAAAAAAAAAAAAAAAAAAAAAAAAAAAAAATCTGTATGTGGGATCCGATTCGTGAAGGGCGTTTTGTGGAATATTCGCTAATTACAGAAATATCTTCTAAATCTTTGAATATTGTTTTTTCGACTTCACAAAAATGTGTAAGATCGTTCGTTGTTCCATTGGAAATAGTTCAACATCAAAATACTTAGTTTAAAGGAACAACAGCCATAATCTAAACGATTGGAAAATACCACATACTTTGTTTATCACACTGATCAGTATAAAACGAAAAAAGAGAACAAAGGAATGGAGCGAAAGTCAAGACAGGAAACGATTCAAAACAATAAATAATTGATGGAAAATAATAAAACAATGAAAGAATAACAGCGAAGGGTGAATACCCGATGGGAACCCGAGTTAATAATGTATTATCGACATCAACGATTGGGCCTTAAAGGTGCGGATGCGTAGGCTCCACATTACCAGGATATTATCGCTCCACGCTGCGCTATGGCGACCGCCCTCGGCACTGTTTTGGCTCTGCTGCCACTGACAAAGAAACACTGACTACACAATTAAAACAGTCATAGTAATTTCGAATATCAAAATAGAATAACACAACTAATCAACAACATGCCGATTGTTAAGGCAGTTTGTGATACAGACGCTACTGAGAACGAAATACGGTTAAACTCAGGGTAATACTATTGTCCAAAAGAATGCACCAGAGGACGCTTCACGGGATAAATATATATAGAATAGAAGAATGGGCATAATACAAACAAACAAGGGCTGAATTCTAGGATCTAAAAAAAATATCTATTTAGTTACTCGCTCGCACTGTAAACAAACTGTGGCTAAACTTCCGACCACTTGTTGACTGTGTTTTAAGTAGTGGAACTCATAACAATAAGAACAACAAAGGCTTCTCTATAAATTGTGTTTTATTATATAAATCATAAAGCGGTGAGCTACATTTGCAAACTTGTTTCATGGTATACATGAGGAAAGGAGAGAGAGGGGGCAGGAGGAGGAATGGAGGGAGACGGAGAAGGAGAGCGAGAGGGTGGGGGAAGAGGGATGGGAGGAGAGAGGGAAAGAAGGAGGAATTGTAGAAGGGATGGTGAGAAGGAGGGAGAGAAGGGAGGGTGAGAAGGAGGGAGAGAAGGAAGGAAAGAAAAGCTGGCGAAGGGAGGGAAAGAGGGAATGGGGAAAGGCTGTTGGAGGATATGGGGGGAGAAGCAGAGGGAAGTCAGAGGGAAAGGGGTAGATAAAGGAAGGAATAGGTGCGAAATGAGGGAGTGAGGGAAGGAGAGGCAAGAATGAGAGAAAGGGGTACAGTCCTCCGACAACTAACTGAAACAACGGCATAAGAAAACTAGAATCTAGAAAATGTCCTCGACCTCATCCAATCAAAGCGAGTTCTGTCAAGTTCTGCCGAGTTCTGCCTTTGCTTTAATTAGTTTCAAACTTACTCTCCTCTACTTTCGCTCCCGTCCTTTATTTTTCTTCCTCTGTATTTTTCTCTTTTCATCAATAGTCCGCTTCGTCCACATCATCGTTTCCCCATTATTAACAATCGTTAACTCTCTCTTCTTCCTCCATCTTTATCGCATTCCCTTACAGCTCTTTCGCCATTTCCTCCTGCTTTTCCCACCTCATCATCACTGGTTCCACCTCTTCGCCCTTTACTCAATCTTTCATCATCACCATCATCTCTCGCTTCTCCTTTACCTAACCATTCATCCTCATTTCTTCCTCATTCCATTTACCTCCGAATCGCCCCCCCCCTCCCCCCTTGCCATAAATAGAGAGGCAGGTGGCTCGGGTGCGGTTTCGTCCGGTCGCCATTCGCTTTAAGATTCCGATTAATTCATGCCTCCAAGTCAGACCATGATGCCAGGCCTTCGTAGCACTGGACTCTATGCGTTCTCGAGGCTATCAGCAATCTCACGTGTCTCTGGAAGCAACCGAGGAATACCTCTTGGCACATGCAAAACACGTACATGCATACCTATACATGCCTATCTATACACACACACACAACATCTGCATGAGTGTGTGTTTGTGTCTGTGTCCATAAATGTATATGTATGCATACATACATACATGGTGTACATACATACATACATAAAAAAATATCTATCTATCTATCTATCTATCTATCTATCTATCTATATATATATATATATATATATATATATATATATATAATTATTAGTGTGTGTGTGTGTGTGTGTGTGTGTGTGTGTGTGTGTGTGTGTGTGTGTGTGTGTGTGTGTGTGTGTGTGTGTGTGTGTGTGTGTGTGTGTAGAACATATAACAAGAAAACACACAAATAAGTCGAAGGCATTTTCGCTATATTGCCTCTCCAGAGCAATATAACGAAAAGTTGTTATTTGTTCTGCTTACAATTTGTTGGACATGAATCCCACGCGTGTGTATGGATTCGTTTGTGCGTGCGTGTGTGTGTGCATGTGTGGTGTGTGTGTGTGTGTGTGTGTGTGTGTGTGTGTGTGTGTGTGTGTGTGGTGTGTGTGGTGCGTGCGTGCGTGCGTGCGTGCGTGCGTGTGTGTGTGCGTGTGAGTGCATGTGCGTGCGTGCGTGCGTGCGTGTGTATGTGTGTGCATGTATGTAAGTATTTGTGTGTCCGTGTCATTGTCAGTCTATATGTGTGCGTGTTAAAAGGAAGATTTTTACAAGAACTATCTGCATTAGTACCGTTTTTATATAGTTAACGCAAGTGACGGCAAGTTCCAGCCAAATGTCCTATTCAAAGCGTTCAAACATTATTTAAAACAGTTCCTCGATATTCATCCACACCGAACCATAAATCATCACTGCATTATGTTTCCAATACCTAAAAAAAATCTGATAGTGCCATCTCACGAGAACTAGATCACACAACTGAACCTCTCGCGAACAGAACACCCGATTTTTAAAATACATGGACACTCACAAGCAGTGTAAATGAACAGCGTAAATATTCTATCTCGCTATCATGCAATTTCACATCGCGGACACAGTGATCTCTTACCCAACCAAGTAACACAATCTCACTTTACGCTAACCCAGCGCTCTTTACATCACCTTCTCACAAAACACGAACCCGTAAATATTCCTTCTCTCCTCGAGTTACAACAACGCCCCTTTTAAAAGGGGGAATCGGGCCTGACTTAGCAAACAGACGCCATCTACAAAAGTACAAGTAATCGGCGCAACAATTTCCTGGGGTTGACATTTACAGTCGCAGGCGAAGTTCTCCGACACTTTATGCGAAAACCTTCCACGGCGGCCAACCCATGGGGATCGCTGGGTTCTGGGTACGAGAGCGGGTAAATAATTTTCTGCTGAGATTTTTTCTTTATTCTCTCTCTCTACATTTTGTTTGTATTATCTATCTCTTATTAAATATATTATAACTCTGCCGTGCGGTGGGGGCATGTATTTCCCGATGAAGCCTTCGTTTTCCACGGTTCTCCAAAACGGGTAAATAAAGGCGCATTGCTGTCTTCGCATTCCATCATCCGGACTTCTCTTGAGACCAGAGCCAGCTGAGTATCATAAAAGCGGCAAGAGGCGATGGAATGACACCAGAAGCTATAAAAACAGACAGAATGGAAAAAAAAATCAAAGGGACGGAGCCAGAAGGAGTTCTCGAGAGAAAATAACTTCACGGTAAGTAAGCAAAGGATGGACAGCGGCGCCATGTTGCCCAGAGTCAGTCCTTCTGATATCACAGAAAACGATATTTATGATTTTCTGACGCATAGGGTATACTATGTTAAATCAAGCCTCTATGTAAAGAATGCCGACTCAAAGACTACATTTCTTGAAAATACTGTCGTATGATTACCAAATACCTATTCACGGACAAAACAAAGAAGGGGACAATAAATATACCACTTTTTCTTCCCAGTATATACGGAAGAAACATGAGAAAACACCGAAGAAATAGTGAATTGCGTTTCCAGCATTCCCGTCTCAGAAAAGAATTTCAGCTTCGTATACTTGTCCAAGTTATGAAGAAGTGGAAAAATGCATTTTTCTTTCACCAAAAAGTGCGAAACATGACAAAACCATATAGAAGACGAAATAAATCTTATGTAATAAAGAACGACAATAAGTGCTTGTGACTGGGGTGCAGCTGCTGTTCTCAGGCACGCACTGGGATATCGGCAAGAATTTAATATCGCTCTTACTTATACTTGCGGAATGTTGGCTTATAGTTGCACTAACTTCACGGTGGCAAGATAGGAACATTGCTTCTCCTTTTGAGGGCTGACGCAATGTCATATATAACGTTTATGTCAGTTCAAAGGGGGGGGGGTAGGGGTGAGAAGGGGAATGGGTGAGTGAGAGAGGGGATAATTAATAAATACAGAGAGAGAGAGGATAGAGGATAGAGAGAGAGAGAGAGAGAGAGGGAGGAGGGAGGAGGGAGGGAGAGAGAGAGGACATTAGGGGAGAGAGAGAGAGGAGAGGAGGGGAGAGAGAGAGAGAGAGAGAGAGAGAGAGAGAGAGAGAGAGATAAATGAAGAGAGATAAATGAGATGAGTATAGAGAGAGAGAGAGAGAGAGAGAGAGAGAGAGAGAGAGAGAGAGAGAGAGAGGAGAAAGAGAGAGGGAGAGAATATATAAACCTGACCAGAGAGATTTTAGTTTCTCGAGAACTACGTTTAAAAGAAAAAAAAAATATTTATCGGTACGAAAAGGTCGATAAATGAACGATATACAAAGAAAAATATTGACTAAATCTCCAAAAGATATAAGTACATGTCCGGAAAAAAAATAATATTAAAAACATCGCTCCCTTCGGTTCAGATGTGTACGAAAATATTTGGGAACGACGTGTTAACAGGACCCTTCTTTTTTTAATCCAATTCTACGAGATTCCTATTCCCATTTAAATAGGAGCACACGTATCGAACACATTGTACCATGTGGATCAAAATACCCGGAAAAAATATATATTGTAACAAGATATGTTTCACTTGGTTCCATGACACGTTCCTAGCAGGTGACAACACTACAACCTTTTCCGAGACAGGGTGTTGCAAAAACAAGTCTTACCCTTTCGATTGCATGTCGCTGATACAGAGATAATTAACCCAATGCAATGACAATGGCACTGCTGCAAAAAGATGTTCTCCCGGTCCCGCTGATGCTGCATCCCAATGAGACAGAAACTAGGATTGGCAAAAATAGAGAAAGAAAAACACAAATAGCGGAAGAGATAAAACAGGATAAAAAGACAGAACGACAGACAAAGGTGACATAGAGATAAGTACGAAAAAAAAGAAAATGAGAGCCAGAAATATATATATATATATATATATATATATATATATATATATATATATATATATATATATATATATATATATATATAGTAATAAAGCATACATAGAGAAAGATAAACGAAAGGAGGTAGAGAGAAGGGCGAGCAAAGATGGGTGGAGAGGCAAGTACATTCTCCTGCTGGCCGATATTCGACACTGGCAGCCCGAGGGCGCGAGCGAGCACCTCGCAGCTCACGTTAACACACAATGGTATTTTTACTTCGGTTTTCATAAAGGAGAAAGTCAGTGGCCTATGTGATACACACACACACTTTTTTTTTTCTTTATATGTTATCAAAACATTACCATGTAATACTTCTATGTATAGCCTATATGACAAGCTTGATAATTGATAAAATAACTTTCGTTGTGATTAATTTTCGCTAAGCTATCTCGGAAAAACACTCCCCCTCCTCCCGTTTCACATTTCACCCAAAGAGGTCATGGTAAAGAAAACTAAATGGAGCATATGGTAAATTAAACTCAAGAACCATTGTGTACAGCAACACACGCACGCATAAACACAAACATTACGAACGCACACACCCAGGCTGAGCAACCCGAGGTTGGAAGACAGAAAGATTTAAGATATTCTACATCCCCGAGGGGCCACCGGGACAAAAAACCATGTCCACAATGGACACCACACACCGTAAAATTTCATGGCCTCGGGACTATGGGGAATGGCCGAGGAGGAGGTCACGAGAGAAGTAGGGGGGGGGGGGAGGAAGGAAAGTGTGAGAGTGGGCAAGAAGGAGAGGGGAGAAGGAAGAGGGAGGAAGGAGGGAAGAGGGAGGAAGGAGGGAAGAGGGAGGAAGGAAGAGGGAAGGGAGAAGGAGTCAGGAGAGGGGAGAGAGAGGGAGGGAGGGTGGAGAGAGAGGGAGGAGGGTGGAAGGCAGGAGAGGGGAGGAGGGGGAGGGACGGATGGAGAGGGGAGAGGGAAGAGGGAAGGAATCAAAAGAAGAATGGAGGGATGGATGGATGGAGGGAGGGAGGGGAAGGAGGAGGAGGAGGAGGAGGAGAAGGGAAAGAGGGGAGGCAGCCGAAGGAGAGGAAAGGAGGTAAGAAGGAACTAACGAGAGATGGAGCGGAGAAAGGGAGAAGGGGTGACGTGTGATGGAATATGACGAAGAAATGATGTTGAGAGAAGACGAAAATTTTATTTAAAAAAGGGGAAAAATGGAATGAAACGATAAATAAACCCTTGGCAAGAACACTGTCCCATAAAATGCAAAACGCAATATCCGTGCAAGGGTCTTGCTGGAAAAATGGTGAAACAAAGAAGCAG
>NC_051421.1:28414314-28434314 GCF_015228065.2 Penaeus monodon | reverse complement strand
AAGGAAGAAGTAAGAAAGGTAGGGGGATGAAAAGGAGATTGTCGAGGGATGAAGATCGCATACAGAGGCAAACAGAAGCTATACTATTTTCGGGGGGAGGGAAAGGCGCACTTGGGAGGCCGTCACATGAACGAACAGCATCGTAAAAATTCAAAAACTGTCACCACCAATTTGCCACTTATCAGAAAGTTATCACCACCTGGTAACTCATCACTAGTCATCACCAACCTCGTTTAAGCATATTCTTCATATCCAAAAAGAAATGACTTAAATGAATGAATAAACAAATAAACAAACATACATAAATATATAAAACGCAATAAATTAACTAATAAATAAATAAATAAGTAAAACTAAAAACAAGAAAAAAACGAGTCTGTTGCTGATGACAAAAACGGACTAGACTTTCACGTAGGTAAAAGCACAGGAAGAATATACAACGAAAGGAGATCAAGAGCGAAGCACGGAGAAAAGAGTTCAGCGGACACTGCAATACAAGAAAAGTTACCGAGAAAATCTGGAAAGTTATGGGTGCTAGAAGAGGGAAATGGAATATATACTGCAAGAGTCGGATGACGCGAAAGGAAAGTGAAAAAAGATTTGATATCTGAGGACTGGATAAGGAAGAACAGACCGAGACAGACTGTGCCAAGGAATCATATAAGCCGTGGAGCACCAATAATAAAGAAGGTTTATGAAAGGTAAACTTGGCATATAGACAGAGAGAGAGAGAGAGAGAGAGAGAGAGAGAGAGAGAGAGAGAGAGAGAGAGAGAGAGAGAGAGAGAGAGAGAGAGAGAGAGAGAGAGAGAGAGAGAGAGAGAGAGAGAGAGAGAGAGAGAGAGAGAGAGAAAGAGTGAGAGAGAAGAGAGAGAAAGAAGAGAGAGAGAGAGAGAGAGAGAGAGAGAGAGAGAGAGAGAAAGAGAGAGAGAGGCCTAAATCAATAATCAAACCAAGGCTAAAAGCGAAGCCATCAATTAACCACTCTGCCACTTTAGCGCATCATCCCGTCACCTGCTCATCAAAAGACTAATCACTCAACCTGCTAAACAAGAAATCACTGGAATATTTCATCTCTTCCTCCAGCGAATGGGCCCCGAAAGTTAACTGTTTCTGGGAAGCAATTTTTACCAAGGATGGAACGGAGAGGAGAAAGAAGTGGAAGAAGAAAAAACAGCAAAGGTAACAACTTCTAACAGGTGAAAATTTTATTGAAAAGTTATGAATAAGTGTTTAATCACCCTCGAAATCCTCTTTCACGTTATGATTCTTGCACTGTAATCCCCAGAATAAGTCTTTTTTGCAAAACTAAGAATTCCCCATTGGGTTTCAATCACAATGAATATAGGTTACATCCTGCTAAGCCAGTTATAGTAACCTGACCTAGTTTGCAATAACTTCAACTGACCTAACTATCCAATTTCGCCTTGGAAAAGACTTCATTTTCAAACCGTACTCATACTACATTCTACACTAAGCAGAGTCTGTACTTGTGATCTGTAGTGAACATATTCATCACAAGAGAACCAACCATCTGAGACCTTATTTCCGCCGTCAAAAACTGTCGCGCTACACTTTCCTATGACTCCGCCCCTATTTATGGGGGCGGAGTCATATATACGCTCCTGCGCCTCGCTGATGAGCTTGCCTTGCGCATCTGCTGGGTTTGAAACGAAGAAAATGGGAAGCTCAAATTTGATGCTGCATTCTATTGATATATTATTCAGCAAAGATGAGGATGTTAATGAGAATAATATTGTATCTAGTGCTAGACTAAATGTATTTGCGTCTCTGTGCGCATTATATATATATATATATATATATATATATATAAATATATGTATATATATAATATATATGTATATATACAATATATGTATATATACAATATATATACATATACACATATATATATACACAAATATGTAAATATACACACATATATATATATATATATATATATATATATATATATATATTTATTTATATTATTTATTTATTTATTTATATGTACATGTGCGTGTTTTCTTCTCATTTTCCACTTATTATGGGGATATGCAGTGTGATATAATATAAGAGATTTTACATCTATAACCACTATGTGATCCTAAGAAATATCTCTCAATACTTACGCAATACGGGAAAACATGTGAACCTTTCACTAGATCGTCATGCTCTAGCAACAAAATATTCATCTTGAAAATCTATAGTACTATCGTAATGAAAATGCTTTCATATTAATAAGGCAATGGCTAAGAAGACCGAAACTCAGGTTTATCTTTCGTATGCCTACGCTTCTGATTAACACATTTCAATGTCATACACAGGTAACAAATGTCATTATTGTTTTTATTATATCATTTATGCTTTAGCCTTGGGCATATTCAGGCCTCCAAAAGTGTTCCATGGCGAATGAGATACGGGAAGCATCTCAGAAAGATTCATGTTTTGTTTGCAGAATGTGTTAGAATGGTCAGAGGAATATTACGGAAATTTATATTATGTTCTACATAATCCGTTTATTTCGTGTGTACGTATAATTGAATATGAAGGCGTAAACTCATGTATCCTTTTAAATGTAATTAATGTCACTTAATAAAAAGTGATATATTCAAAATATTTAAAGGAGTGTGACGTCCGAAACCGGTGTCGATACACGAAGGAAAAAGTATGATGGGAGGCGCTTAGGGCCCGCGCGTTATCAACTGATTTCGGTAGTTGTCAATCGTTTTATTTGCAATTTTTAAGAAGTTGATAACCAAGAACTTCTATATACTGCTATTTCTTAATGTAATACCAGTAAAACAGTGGTTGATAATTTAATATAATACAAAAATAAAATTAGATTCGTCAACTTAAGCCCGATTCTTAGGAATAGGGGTGGAGTCGAGCCTTTGGCAACAGCGTAGGAACATTGGCAAGCTGCTGTCGCGACCGGCCCGGGGAAGTGTCGCGAAGGAAATTTGCGAGTTTCTAGTGTCGTAAGATGGTTTTTTGTCAGCGGAAACAAGGTCTTAAGTCATCTACCATAGGCCTATAAAAATTGCATTTAGGTTTCTATCACTCTTCGAAACTGGGATTTGAAACAATGAAATACTTGAAAACCAATGGACAAATATTTACTGTAAAAGTAACATCACAAACAGAACTGCAACACAGAGAACTCTATATCGAAGAAATCTGCAAGTATTACCTAGCTATCAGTTTCTTTAATACTGTCATCGAGGGTACAACCGAGACTGAAAAAGAAGAAAATCAAGAGGGACATATCAGATCCGATTTTACGAATTTACAACACACTTCCATAATCCACAACTAGTTAACAACAACCAATCTACACCACACAACACGCAGTTTAGTCTCCACACTCACGGTAAAGATAACCCCCTAAATTTAGTCCGCATTCGAGCATCATACGCACAACTCCGCCGTCGTTATCTGCCTTGCGAAAACATATCCCACTGATTCGAAGACCCACGAAGATGGATGGGCAGCGACGGTTATCGGGTGTTAACAAGTGGGTTAAAAAAGGAAGAGAGAAACAAACAACGTCCACCACAGCTGTGCAAACATGTTCCTAATGAGGTTTTTAGAAGACGTGGATGGGTCGGCTCGCAGGGGCGTTGTATTATGCGGTTGTTTACTTTAATTTGGAAATCAATGCGCCATTTCAGTACGCGTATATATTCTTCCTATTTATTAATTTTTTGGCTTTTTGAGGGGGTTACGCTTTTTTTTCTTTACGTTGACTTTTATGCTAGTTTGATTATAGATTTTCATGCAGGATTTTACTTTGCGAATACGAGCGAAACAAGGCGGTTACTATTGAACGAAACATTCCTTGCTTGCGGCAGTTGCTTGAACTTGAAGCCTGAAGTCTACCCTGCACTACCAAGCACAACACACTCTTTCAGACTTAAGCTGTACAAGGATACGATTTATGAACCGATTACGCTGCATGGCCTATATTCTCATTCGGAACTAAGTAATGCATCGCGTTTTGGTACATTTTTTTTACTTCTCTTGTGAGGAAATATATATTTGCATATGTTTGTGTATAAGTATTCATGTATGCATATATGCAAGTGTGTTTGTGTGTATGTGTGTGTGGGGGGGTTGGGGGGCGTGCGTACGTACGTACTTGCGTTTATACATACATTTATTCATACTTTTATACACATATGTACACACACAAACAAAACACACACACTTGCATATATGCGTACATGCATACATACAAACATGTGTACATGTATATGTATATGTATATACTCACATGTGTATATATAATATATATATATATATATATATATATATATATATATATATATATATATATATATATATATGTATGTACGTATGTATATGTGTATATATATGTATATGACATATATATATGTATGACAGATACATATATATATGTCACACACACACACACACACACACACACACACACACACACACACACACACACACACACACACACACACACACACACACACACACACATATTCTTACGTTCACTATCAAGTAGCCCGCATATGCTAGGTAAAGGCACATCAGCGTAGCGATGGATGTCAGAGATACGAAGATAAGGGGCGTCGATACTAGGTTATGACAGGCCAGATTCCCCTCCTGTTATCAGAACACACTGTCGTTATCAGTTATGACGCAGCCAGCGCCCAGTGTGCTCCCTTGCCCGACGACAAACACCTGATATCCTCCTCTGATTCCACTCTTCACTTCCGCGACGCACCTGCAAGGAGCAGGTATTCAGGCTCATAACAGACTGGGTATGAGTATGAGGGTCTTTTATGCGTTTAAACATTATACATACATACATACACTTATTTATATGTATATATATAAATGTGTATATACATATATATACACATACACACACACACAAACACACACACACACATGTATGTATATATATGTATATATATATATATATATATATATATATACATATATATATATATATATACATATATATACATACATGTGTGTGTGTGCGTGTATATGTATGTGTAAATATATATATATATATATATATATATATATATATATATATATATATATATATATATATATATATATAAACACACACACACACAACACACACACACACACACACACACACACACACACACACACACACAGACACACACACACACACACACACACAATTATATGCACGCGTAGATGAGGAGGAGAAAAATTAGGACGACAGGCTGCAGGGCAAAGGAAAGTGGGAAACAGTGAAAGACATGGGCAGAGGAAGAGAAAAACGAAAGGGAGAAAGGAAGAGAGAGAGAGAGAGAGAGAGAGAGAGAGAGAGAGAGAGAGAGAGAGAGAGAGAGAGAGAGAGAGAGAGAGAGAGAGAGAGAGAGAGAGAGAGAGAGAGAGAGAGAGAGAGAGAGGGAGAGGGAGAGGGAGAGGGAGAGGGAGAGGGAGAGGAGAGGAGAGGAGGAGGGGGAGGGAGGAGATTGAGAGAGGGAGAGAGAGGGAGAAAAAGAGAGATGAAGTAAGCGAACATGAGATAGACAGAGAGGATAAACGGGTGGGATGGAGGGGGGGGGGATCTACGTCATTTCATGGTAAACAAATACATACATCTCATTTCGCACTTGAGACAGGGTGTATGCGATCGTATCATCAGGCCACCCCGCCCCCTTCCCCCCACCAGCTGATTAAACAGTGTGGGGGGGAGGGGGATGCAGCAGAAAAAGCTCCCGGTGCAATAATGATCGCGATCCACGTCGCATCAGCCATCAGGCATCCTTCCGAAATGCGAGAGGAGAGGAGAGAAGGAGAGAAAGGGGGGGGGGGGATTGGGAGAGGATGAGGGGAGGGAGGGAGGGAGGGGGGAGGGAGGGAGGGAGGGAGGGAGAGAGAGAGAGAGAGAGAGAGAGAGAGAGAGAGAGAGAGAGAGAGAGAGAGAGAGAGAGAGAGAGAGAGAGAGAGAGAGAGAGAGAGAGAGAGAGAGAGAGAGAAGAGAGAGAGAGAGAGAGAGAGAGAAAATATATATATATATATATATATATATATATATATATATATATATATATATATATAGAGAGAGAGAGAGAGAGAGAGAGGAGAGAGAGAGAGAGAGAGAGATGAAACCCCTTCCCGGGATCATCTCAGCACTCATGACCCGCGAGCGAGAGGGATCGAGAGCGAGACACTGCAATTTACATGCATTCATCTCGCGCGCCGCCAACCTGCTTTCTGTCCCCGCAGCCGAGACGTCAAGCTCTGCGGCGGACGGTGACGGCGCCTCCGGCCCTGCTTTGTCACTTCGCCTTCCTTGAATAACCAACCTGTAGGGAGACGCGGGCGGGCGGTAGCGGCGAGCGGGGATGGCGGCTGAAGGCGGTGGCGACGGAGGGAGTTGGTGACGGTAAAGATGGCGGCTTCGACGGTAATGTCAGAGATGGCATTGGTATCGATGACGGTAGGAGACTATGGTACCGATGTCGGTGATGGTAGCGACGGCGATGGGAGGTGGTGAAGGCAGCAGGAGGCAGTGGTGGTGATGACGGCTGGGGGCGGTGTTAGCAATGGCGACAGGTGGAGGCGTTGGCGGCGGTGTTAGCAATGGCGACAGGTGGAGGCGTTGGCGGCGGTGGTGTGTGTGCGAGGAAGGAGTTGCCGTCAAGGAATCAATATAAACTGCACGACTCCTACAACAGAGCATCGCCAACCGAAGCTTTCCGAGAACCTTTGTTATTGTGATCTATGTCGACTTGATGAATGGAACCGAAGGAGAAGAGAAGAGAGAGAAAGAGAGAGAGAGGAGAAGAGGAAGCGAGAGAGAAGAGAAGAGAGAAGAGAGAGAGAGAAGAGAGAGAGAGAGAAGAGAGAGAGGAAAAGAGAAAAGAGAGAGAGAGAGAGAGAGAGAGAGAAAGAGAGGAGAGAGAGAGAGAGAGAGAGAGAGAGAGAGAGAGAGAGAGAGAGAGAGAGAGAGAGAGAGAGAGAGAGAGAGAGAGAGAGAGGAGAAAAAAGACGTGAACAATAAGGTTCGAAGGCGTTCAGAATAAGGGAAGAAATTGAAAGGCAAACGAGGAGCTTGATTCAACTAATTGGTAAAAAAAGAGCTAGAGATATTAATGGTTTGCTGCACTCTTTTCGCAAGAAATAGAATGACAAAATATATAAGGATACAGCCAAAGATAACAATGACTAGAAAATAATTATTCACAGAACAAGAGATAAACCGAACCAAGAAATGGCTTCAATTACCCCGCTGAAATTACTTCGTATTTATCACAGAGGATCTGCGGGGAAAAAAACTGCGAATTTTACCTAACTCTCGAGGTTATGGACTGACTGATTATTTCAAGGTTTAAAATGTACTGAACTGTGATGTATTAGCCAGGTAACTATTATCATGACATGTACAGACAGTGAAAAATGAGGATAATTAGCAAGCCGCTACTATGACTTCATGAGAGAACTTCGATTTGTTTATCTATCTGCTTGCCTTGACATCTCCCATATACAGGACTTGGCTGATTAAGGACGTGCTGCTACTGTTTTCAGGGACTGTCATTAATAGTAATATTATTTCAAAAAGTATATATTGCTAATAATATTAATTGCAAGTAATAATGAAAACAGCGATAGTAATCAAGAATATAATAATAAAACTTAGTAATGTCTCGGGTTAAACACATGCTATGGAATCATCTGTATTTAACCAATAGATATCCTGAAACCATACCTATATACTCTTAAGTTATGTGGGTAGTTCACATGACGAAAGAAAAAAAAATGGCAAAGCATCTTTTGAAATCAAAGATGGCATCCTTGCGAGTGATAAATCTTCTTTTCTCTTTGACATCCTTTGATGGAAGAGATCGCATCTACTTTCACCCTCTTAGCTTAAAGGAAAAAAATAATCTTATTGCATACTAACGTCTCTGCGAGTAATCTCTGATCAACCCCACCTGTTGCGCCCTAAGAAGACCAAGGCTTTTCCCCCAAACGCCTTTTACCTAGCATACAACTACTCAAGGGAGCGCACCAACGCCTTAGTAGTGATCCCAACACACTCGACGCAAGACTGGTGAAGGCTCAGAGGGCTTGTGGCCTCCCCCCCCCCCCTCCCTCCGTCATCTCTCTCTCCTCCCCCGATTTTACTCAAAGGTGGAAATGAGGCTTGCAAGTGCCAATCTCGCGCAGGGGTGTGTGGCTCAATCAGTCAGGTGAAAGCATGAGAGCCTCTTCGAACTATATCACGTTATGATTAATTTTCAATATTCCACGACTGTCAACAGCCTAATGGGATTTGAAAACGTGTTCCAGTAATCAAGCCCCAAAGGATATTTAAACATGATATAGCATAATATATCATGATAATAATTTTAATCGCCCTAGTTTTAAAGCCAGTCTCAAATGCCAATTATACATTTCCAATAACTGTCAACAAGTTGCAATATTGGATACCCTTGATAGGTCTAGAAACTCCCGCAGTCCTGTGGTAAATGCCCAAAGTTTACGAGGTGTAATCATGAATAATAAAAGTGTTGATATATGTAAAGCCAGTTATGAAGAATAGAATTTTCATAATCGTCATTGTTATCACCATCATGATCATTATTATCAATATCATCATCATTACCATTATCATCTTTTTCATTATCATTATTTTTATCATTGTCATAGTCACCATCATTACTACTACTACTACTACTACTATCCATAATGTTGTTATCATTGTTATTGTTATTAATATCACTATTATTATTACTGCCATTATCACCTTTATCACCTTTTTTTAAGCCCAAACATATTCTTCACTGGGAATCTGCATCTATTTCATCCCCTTCTATTCATGCCCTTGGCCCTGCTTCTTCGACAAGCGACTTCCTTGGTTAATATACTGTGGGCTGCGTGTTCTGGCCAAAGCTGTCCTTAATTATAAAAGTTTGTCGCGTATTACTTCCAGGTCACTCACACTCGCATCTACACATGTTTTCTTTCTTTTTCCTATTTCTCATTCTGTTTCTCTCTCTCACACACCCTCACTCTCACTCTCACCCTCTCTCTCACCTACTACGCTCACGTAAACAAACTATTCCAATTGGCACACTTCGCATTGCAATCAACGACTCGCTTCAACATTGTCAGCTCCGAATCCCAGTGCCACAGACAGCCATCTGCAAGCATGTCCGGTGCTGATCGAAGTCTTTGAAGCTTATAACACTTGTTCATCCATGCACTCGCTAGCTGAACACATACACACAGACACAGACATAGGCACATATACACACAGACACATAGAAACACAGAAACACACACACACACACACACACACACACACACACACACACACACACACACACACACACACACACACACACACACACACTAAATTGTTTTTTCTTCCTGTTTTCAATAGCAACTGTTATGCAATACCATCACTTGTGTATGTTACTTAATATCACCGAACATTTCTTATCCTGCAATTTGTTGTCTAGCCGACAGATAGACAGATGTACAACGAAGTGAAATATTAAGCAAAATGGCTTTGCAATAGAGAAATATGCCAGTCATTGTGATGTCTGATATATACTTTTAAAATTTCGACTTCAATATCTATGCTAATTTCGCCGGTTCCAAGCATGTCTCTCTCATCTCAGCAAATATACTTTTTTTTTAAGCCTGTTTTCTTCCTTCATTTTCTATGCCTTTTCTTTACTCTCTTTTCCACTTCCACCTCCTCCCTCCATACATCTTTCTTTCAAACATTTATCTTCCTTTTCCTTCTGTCTCTTTCTTTTCTTTTCTTCTCCCACTTCACTAGTCATCTCCCTTCTTACTCTTCCCTTTCCCCTCCCTCTTCCTCTATCTCATCCATCTTCTCTTCCATCCCTCTTCCGCTTCTCTCTCATGCCTCTTGTCCCTCCCTCCCTCTTCCAATTCTCTTCTATCCCATCCCCCTCCTCCTCCCTCCCTATTCCCCTTCTCTATCCGATCCACCTTCTCCTCCCTCCACCATTCTTTCAATCCCTCTCCCTCCGGCTCCAAAAATCAGGCTTAACCCCCCCCCCCGCCCCCCGCGCCATAAAAGTGTGGAATGAAGCCGATCATGAAGTTAAGGGAATCAAGGGATTTTGAAGGGGCTTTCAGGGTCACGGCAGATATTTATAGCGACTTGGAAATTATAACTTGCCCTATTTTTTTGCGCCTGTGGGGAGTATTAGGAGGAGGTCGTATGGGTAGGAGACTTATTTATCGACTTATCTACTCATCTGTCTACTTATTTATCTATTTACCTGCATGGCTGGTTGTTTACTATACCTGTATATATATTTCATGGTATACATTTCCATGGGGAGGCTTGTTCACCTACCTGCATATCTATCTCTCCGTCTATCTACCTGTCTACCAAGCTATTAATCTTTCAATGGAGTTCACGCTGTATATTTCACATATGGTCCGAGTTTTGGTGGTCTACGTTATAAATTAATGTTTTATAGTCTCTTCAAAAACCGAAGTAAATATAGTAAACGTGACAAACGAAAGGCAACAAAAGGCACAAATGAAAAGCAAATGCACACGATGAAGTGAACATTTTTGTATTTGTTCTTTATTGTGGATAATTTTGTTGTTCAAAGCAAAGGAGGGGGGGGGGATGCATCACAACCCCGGAATTTCGAACGGGTTTTCGGGCGACTGTTTGACCAAATACGCAGTCGAAAACAACTCAAAAAAAAAAAAAAAAAAACGAAAAGAAAAGAATAGAAAAAAAAACGAAGGAGACTGTAGATGGGAACCGAGAAAAGGGAAAGATAGCAAATAGAAAAGAGGTAAAAGAAACGGAAAAAGAAAGCGAAAGGGAGGAAAGAAAAGTGAAATTGGAATTCTAATGGTCAATCGAGTCAGTCAATCTTTCGACTCGTTTCAAATACCTATGAGTTTGTTGAGGAAGGAGGGAAGGAGGAGGAGGAGGAGGAGAAAGAGTGGGGGAAGGAGGAGAAGAGTAGGGGGAGGGGGGGGGGGGGGGGGGGGGGGGGAGGAGGAGGAGGAGGAGGAGGAGGAGGAGGAGGAGGAGGAGGAGGAGGAGGAGGAGGAGGAGGAGGAGGAGGAGGAGGAGGAGGGGGAGGAGGAGGAGAAAGAAGAAGGAGAAGGAGAAGTAGGTGGGGAGAAAAAATAGAGAAAAGGGGAGGAGCGTGAGGAGAGAACGAGCATGAAGGACAGCGTCGGGGGGGGGGGGGGGTTACGAAAGGGTTGGGTAAAGAGAAAACATTTAGACCGAAGATGGGGAAACTTTCGAAGCTATTTGTGCCTATTATCACTCAGCAAGACAAGGCTGGGGAAAACAGACAAGAAAAACGGAAACTGGAACAACTGCACAAAAACACTCCAGTACAGCCATTATAACGCGCAAAAAAAAAAAAATAAATAAAAAATAACGATCAAAGTTAGCCCACTGTAAAGAAAGCTTAAAAAACAACCAAACAAAACCAATAACAAAGCAAATACAAAAAAAAGGGGAAAAAAGACACACACACAAAATAAAGCAGACGGGAAAACAAAATCCCTCCCTATAACAGAAAAAGAAAGAAAACGAAGAGCAAAAAAAAAACACACGACGGGCCACTCGAACAACAGATCACACACTGTTATTGTCTGTGATACCCGAGTCCTCTCTCTGTCCCAAATCACAGCAAGGGGTCATCGCTTAAAGATTGAGTGGATTAGGTCACGGAGGAGAGGAACTCGCAAGTGGAAGGGAGAAGGAAATTAATAGAGAAGTTGGAGAGAGGAAAGGCCATAAAAAAGCAGATATAAATACACATAGAGATGAGAAAGGGATAAAGACAGACAGACAGACACACACACACACACACACACACACACACACACACACACACACACACACACACACACACACACACACACACACACACACACACACACACACACACACACGCCGCAGACGTGTATTTCCGAGCTGGAGACTGGTTATAAGCGGACAATAATGACGAGGTGCATAGGTAGTGGAATGACGCATCTCACGCTACTCGACGCCACACACAGACACATACACACACGTATGAATAAATAAATATTAACACGTACACGCACACGCACGGGCGCGCTACATCAGCCGCCGTCGACGCGCGTTTCCGATTTGAAAACTGGTTATAAGCGGACAATAATGACAAAGCGCACAGGTAGAGGAATGACTCCATCTCACGCTACTCGACGCCAGGTAGCTTGCCCCGGGGTGATGTAGACAAAGGCGTTTTGTTGTGACGGTGAAAATGAAGATTGAGAAGCAAGGGTAAAAAGTAGAAGATAAGAATGTATGGTCCGTGGTCGTGTGTGTGTGTGTGTGTGTGTGTGTGTGTGTGTGTGTGTGTGTGTGTGTGTGTGTGTGTGTGTGTGTGTGTGTGTGTGTGTGTGTGTGTGTGTGTGTGTGAGAGAGAGAGAGAGAGAGAGAGAGAGAGAGAGAGAGAGAGAGAGAGAGAGAGAGAGAGAGAGAGAGAGAGAGAGAGAGAGAGAGAATGAAAACAAAAGCGAGGACTCCCATCAACACGAAAATAATAATAATAATAAAAAAAATAAAAATAAATCACCGCACTCCGATTGAAAACCCCAAATCCACCCACGCAAACTCACGCATCCAGATACACGCCCGACTAAAGAGACAAACAGATAAACACACGCACAAGACAGACCGACAGCGACGGCAGACAAGCAAACAGCGCGAGGGCTAGAGACCGCCAAGATAAAATCAGATTCCCTTCGGTTGCTAATTAAACTTGACACCCACCGAGTCCCGAGTCAAAAAACATCTTGCGCTTTTTTTTATGTTGTCTCCTCCCTCGCTCCCCTCGTTTCCCTCTCTTCATCTCTTTTACTACATCTCCCCCTTTCTACCTTGTTCTCTGTTCTCTTCCATCTCCCCCTTTCTACCTTGTTCTCTGTTCTCTTCCATCTCCCCCTTTCTACCTTGTTCTCTGTTCTCTTCCATCTCCCCCTTTCTACCTTGTCAACACTTCCCTTCTCTTTACCTTCGTTCTTCTCTTTTATTCCACCTCCCTCTTTTACCTTGTTTTATCCCCCGGTTCTCAATCCCCTTGTTTCTTTTAATACATTTTTTTTCTTGTTGTTGATTTCTTCTCTCCCTCCTTTCTCCGTCCACTTGTTTTTCTTAGAACCTTTCACCTTTTTCTTACACATTTTCTTACATATTCTTACTTCACATCTTTACTATACAATTTTCATCTACTCACAATTCTTCCCGCATCTTCGATTTCCTTTTAATATCACTTTAATTACTTTATTCAAGTCTCGCTCGCTTCATATTCTGCCTTCTCCCTTATCCTTATCTCTATCATTCTCTTTCTACAGTTTACCATTTTTACTTCAGTGGGTTATTAGCCAATCACTCTCCTCCTTCCATCTACATCAAGGACTCCTTATCACCCCATTCATCCTCTTTTTTTCCTCATTCCATCCTTCCGTCATTTATTTCGTCTAATTCATCGTGTTCTACCGTTCAGTCATCCTCCATTCTTTCATATTCCTTTTATTTCATTGTTTTACATCAGTCATTTATCCTCCTTTCGTCTTATTCCCTCAGTTATTCCTTCCTTTTCTTACTCCTCCATTTACGCCAGGGTGCGCCACTAAAATCAGTTATCCTTATTTTCTCTTATTTCTCCACTTACCCAGGTACGTCTTATCACAAATTTATCCTCTTTCCGCGCGTCTTCATAAATCAAGATCTTTTCCCTTATATCTCCAAAATATCATCGTTATTCGTATTTCTCCATAATATTTTCACCTTTGCTCTTTTTCCCACTAACATATAATCATCAGCTTATTCTCTAATTCCTCCATTTACTGAAGTGTGTCTTACCATTTCTTCGCGGAAATTTCTCCTTTAACTCGAGGGAAACGAAGAACGAGTTTAGAAAACGTGACGTGGGGGGTCTTTAGGGGAAACTCTAATATTTTCCGCCTCTCGGAATAATCTCCAAAAACATATAAAGGCCTTCTGTCTAAAATAATGGTTAAGAAGTTATATATATATATATATATATATATATATATATATATATATATATATATATATATATATATATATATATATATATATATATTTTATATATATATATATATAATATATATATATATATATATATATATATATATATATATATCCCTCTTTCTCATCAGTTCAAATCACCATTCGTTCACTGATCTACATGTCTTTGAAATAAGGTCTAGTTTTGTATTTCCACTCAGATATTCAAAATCATTTAATCTCAACATTGCAGTTATCTTTATCATAGTCATCATCTCCCTTCTTACTCTTCCCTATCCCTAATCTATATACAAAATAACCCATTACCCTTATCATTACTATCAATCTCATCTATCCTTACAGTTATCCTACTTACCATTCGCATAACCATCATCAATCTCCTCATTATGTCCTCTATCACTCGTCATTCCTTTTATTTCACACCGTTATCACCACCTGAAGCAGAAACCGTGAAAATTGCGTGCTCACGTCGACAACAGGCTGTCAGATGCGAAAAGAAGCCTAAGTAATTTGTTCCTTCGCGTGGTGCTGTCGCGTTTGCTTTCTCTGTTAACGGTTATTACTGTTGTTCTGTTGTTGACACTGCTTGCATGATTTTCTTCATGTTCGACGGAATAAAAGCATTCTGCCATATCTTATTTTATTCACTACCGTAAATTTGTGCTCTCATATTCTGAAGATATGCTCTATTCTGCTTTTAACTACCATTGCTATTACTGTTCTTATCACTGTCAATAATATTTTTTTGATAATTTTCCTAGCTTTAGGCATGATACAGTTCATAAATAGATTCTCCTGCACCCATCTCTCAGAAAATATACATATCACGACTGACAATGGACAATATAGTATATATATAGGATATACAAACACCTATATTGTAGATATTTATGTGTTTGTGTTTGTTTTATGTGTGTGTGAGTGTGAGTGTGAGAGTGTGTGTGTGTGTGTGTGTGTGTGTGTGTGGTGTGTGTGTGTGTGTGTGGAGAGAGAGAGAGAGAGAGAGAGAGAGAGGAGAGAGAGAGAGGAGAGAGAGAGAGAGAGAGAGAGAGAGAGAGAGGAGAGAGAGAGTGTGTGTGTGTGTGTGTGTGTGTGTGTGTGTGTGTGTGTGTGTGTGTGTGTGTGTGTGTGAGTGTGAGTGTGTGAGTATAAGTATGTGTACGTGTACGTGTATTACAGAAAACAAGACGAGGGAGAGGGAAGTGAAGCTGCAGCTCCGACATAGGCAACTCTATTTTCTGCTTCGTTTAGAACGACATTTTCCTCCTCAGAAGCTCCGACCTTCAAACCCGAACGCGGAACACGGGATAAGAAGGACAGAGTGAATAACAGCGGAATGGCGCAGAGAGAGAGAGAGGAATGGAGGGAACAAAGAGAAGACATGCCATAAAAGCAATATATAATAACACAAAACGGATTCAATACGTAAAAGAATATAGGCTGCCGTCTGAAATAGAAAGTAAGCGAGAAGGGCAAAACTTCAAGAATAAACATTAAATAAACAAACATATGCATGAGCGCACGAGTAAGCTAGATATGACAAGTCGAGAATCAGCGAAGGGAAAAGGGAAAAGACAGGGGGAAGGAATGCGATCGAACCTCTCCCGAAGCAAGTTCCTCAAACTCCTATCATCATCACTTAAACACTTCCTTCCTAAGCCAGAGGAACCATTCGCGGACTCGAGTCAAGTCACGCTTGATCAAAACTCCCTCAGGAACCGCTTGGCTGGGCCTCTGGGCTGCGACTTCGAACGCTCGACGCCGGGTGAAATGATCGCTAATTGTGCGGCTTCCGCTGGCCGTCGCGGGGATCGGGGCTTCTCTCTCTCTCTCTCTCTCTCTCTCTCTCTCTCTCTCTCTCTCTCTCTCTCTCTCTCTCTCTCTCTCTCTCTCTCTCATATATCTGAGTGCATGCATGCACACACACACACACACACACACACACACACACACACACACACACACACACACACACACACACACACAGACACACACACACACACACACACACACACACACATATCGTATATTTACAAATATCTTACTATTCATCTCTCACTATATCAGTGTAACTACATGCAATTATACACACATACATATATATATATATATATATATATATATATATATATATATATATATATATATAATGTATATACGTACATTTATATATATGTATACATGCATACATATATATATGAATATGTGCACACACACACACACACACACACACACACACACACACACACACACACACACACACACACACACACACACACACACACACACACACACACACACACACGTGCACACACCCACACCCACCCACACACACACACACACACACACACACACACACACACACACACACACACACACCGTATATCTTCAACTATATCCATCACTACATCAGTGTATCTACATACAATAACAGAGATGGACAAAACGCAATATAAACAGCGCGACTTCCTTCCCCGCCGGCGTGCATGGCCGGCAACAGAGGCAGCCTCTCGTCAGCTGCCTCGAGGAGAGTAAACGCGGGCTGATCTTTCCAATGCGTCCTGGGAGGAGTCTGGATGGCCCGCAGCCAAATTATCCGTGGGAGGGACTTGATACTAAGCCTAGAAGGATATGTGACACGATCTCTCTTCCTCCTTCGATGCTGTCTCATCCTCTCGCTGCCCTTTATTTCTCCTTCTTAATCATTTCCGCTTTCTTAGTCCCTTGTTTTTCCCCTTCCCTGTTCCCCTCGTTTTCCCTCTTCCGCTACTCCTTTGACTTTATTGCCTTTTTTTCCCCTCTTTCTTTACTTCCTTTTCCTACTTTCCACCTTCACTTCCACTGTTTCTCACTCACCTTTCTTCACTTTATCCCTGTCACTCTTTTTCTCCTTCCTTTTTCACTATCACCCTTACTCCTTTCCTCACTTCCTTCCTTTCCTATTCCTCTTTTTCTTCATTCCTCCCTCCCTCTCTTCTATTTCAGTTCACCTTCTAATTCTCCCTCTTTTCTCCTACCCTCCCTCCAACTCCTTCCCTCTCTCGTTCCCCATTCCCTCCTTATCCCTCTCCTTCCTTATCCCTCTCCCTCCTACCCCTTTCCTCCCTCTCCCTCTACCTCTTTATCCCTCTCCCTCCTACCCCTTTCCTCCCTCTCCCTCTACCTCTTTATCCCTCTCCCTCCTACCCTTTTCCTCCTTCTCCCTCTCCCTCCTTCTCTCTCTACCTCCTACCCCTTCCCTCCTCCTGTCTCTCCCTCCCTCCCTCCCTCCCTCCCAACAACGTGCCCGAACGACGATGCCAGAGCGACAGCAGGAATTAAGAGCACTTAGCACACACTCGTGATGGTCCTTTTCAGACTGGAAAGGAGAATGTGGTTTTGGAAGAGAGAGAGAAAAATATTGTGTTGAATGTCCCACTTGGCGTTAAAGTTGTGCTGTGAATATGGGTGCGGCTCTTTCTATACGTAAAAAGAAATAACAATTATACAGGCAAACAAGGTAGCGCTTAACTAGTCCAACGTAAACAAGAAAGCATATATCAGTGACACGCACACACGCGCACACACGCACACACACACACACACACACACACACACACACACACACACACACACACACACACACACACACACACACACACACACACACACACAAAATAAATAAATAAATAAATAACAAAATAAATAAAACGGAAAGTGAAAATCTCACGTGCATAAATGAGTACACACAAAATTATCGACTCAAGACCAATAGGGTGTGCGTCTGCTATACGCCAGGATAATGTCAGACGCGACAGATTTCTTTCTGGTAACATTTTATGTGGCTCGTAGGGGAGGGGTTGAAAGAGGGGGGGGAGAGTGGGGATACGACCTTTTTAATAAATAAGGGAATATGTTACGAATGGCACATTGAAGAGGGGAGGGGAGGGGAGGGGAGGGGAGGGGAGAGGAGGGGAGGGGAGAGGAGAGGGGAGAGGGAAGAGGGAAAGGACGAGGGGAGAGAGGGTGGAGAGGGGATACGAGCTATTGATGAATGGTAGAGAAAAAAAATACCTGGAAGATGTTTTGAAGAACCGGGAACGGAAAACGAGAGATGGACGAAGGTGTCGTGACTCGTGATCACAGATACGAAGAAATACGTGAATAATAATAATAAAAAAGAGAGAGAAATAAAGTATAGTAGCGGAAGAAAGCTGATAAAAAAAAGGGAATAGGCGAGAGAGTTGGGGTATGAGGGGGAGGGGAGTGTAGGTTTGCCAGAGAGGGGGGAGGGAGAGGGGGGGTACTGGAGGTGGTGCCATGATGTCTGGGTCGACTTCACCGTGACTACTGCAGTGCGACTATTTGGGGGGTCAGGGGGATGGAGAAAGGGAAGAGGTGGGGGGTGGCGGGAAGGAGATGAGGGAAGGTAAGGGAAGTGGGGATGAAGGGTTAGGGAAAGGTAAAGGTTGGGGAAAGGGGGAGGGAGGGAGGGAGGGAGGGAGGGAGGGAAAAGAGGGATGGGGGGAAACGGGGGGGGGGAGGGAGTGGGGGAGGCAAGGTAAAAGGATAAGGGGGGAATAATAAAAGGGGCTGAGAGGAAAGATAGGGGGAAGGAAAGGAAGGAGGAAGTGGAGGGGGGGGAGAGGGCACCCCTATCCTCTTCCAATCTTCAGGCCTAGTGACATTAACACAAGGATTCCATTAATTTTCTTTCTCAATCACCTAAGCATATTCCTCATTATTTTTTTCAAGCTCGATCTTCTGCATCTGTGCATTTATCATCAATATAATTTTATCATTACCTTTCATACATACGCGTGTGCTATCGTTCTTAACTATTATTCTTTCGTTACATCAGTCGACGGGACGTAAAGGTCAGGTCGGGTGATGACGTCAGAGGTGTACTAATCCGCGAAACAAATACAAAGAGTATAGAACAACGATAAAATTAAATAAACAAATAAATAAATAGATAAATAAAAGAAAAAGACAGGAAAAAGAAAAGAATAAAAACTATCATCGTTATTATCACTCTTAATCATAATAAAAATATAAACATGAAAAGCACTCGAGATGAAAGAGAGGCGGGGATAAAACAGAATAATAACAAGATGAAATATATAAAAGGGAATAAGTGGATAAAGATGAGAAGCCAGAAATTAAGAAAATGGAAGAAAGCTTTCACTGAGAAATAAGAACAAGAGAATAAATAAGGGGTGATAAAAACTAGGAGACATAAAAAGTAGAATGGGAAGTATGACAACAAGAAAAAAAAAACTTGAAAGGGAAGATGTGAACTAGAGGAGAAATAAAGGAAAATATGGAATTTAAAGAAAAAATAAAACAAAAGAGATAAAAAAAGGGAGAAATAGAACCTTGAAGGAATGAGAAGTAAAGGCGAAATAAGAACTAGGAGGATAAATGGGGAATATGAACTAGAACGGGAGATAATAACAAGGAAGAAAATATGGGGAAATAATAACTAGAAGGGAAAATGCGAGGAAATATACGAATCGGAATATGCGTAAGAAGAAACAAAGAAAGCGAAAGGAGAAAACTAAAGGGAAAAATATGAAAGGAAGGAGAGAGAGAGAGAGAGAGAGAGAGAGAGAGAGAGAGAGAGAGAGAGAGAGAGAGAGAGAGAGAGAGAGAGAGAGAGAGAAGAGAGAGAGGGAGAGAGAGGGAGAGAGAGGGAGAGAGAGAGAGAAGAGAAGAGAAGAGAAGAGAAGAGAAGAGAAGAGAAGAGAAGAGAAATCATAAGAATAGTAAAGGAAAGTGGGAAGAGACAGAGGATGATAATTTACGAAGCAAGATAAAATAATAGAGAGGAAACATGAAGGCAAACGAAGCGAGAGAAGGTGAGAGAGGAAAAGGAGGTAAAGTAGTGAACAAGAAAGAGACGGAAAAGGAGTGAAGACTGAGAAGGGGTTGAGGGTGGGGTG
>NC_051421.1:28401814-28409314 GCF_015228065.2 Penaeus monodon | reverse complement strand
TCTCTCTCTCTCTCTCTCTCTCTCTCTCTCTCTCTCTCTCTCTCTCTCTCTCTCTCTCTCTCTCTCTCTCAACGAAATGTTATTCTAACTTTGTTTTCAACTGAATATCATTTTTGTCTTTCTCCCTCTTTTTCTCGAAATAAATTAAATTTTCTGCGTCCGGAGCGGGGAGGGATCTGAGAAACCGAAGCCAAAAACAGACGGATTTGGAGGCGGGCGATTTTCATAATAACAAAGGCAGAATTATCACCAATGTTATTATCATGCAGGTCTGGCGTGTTGATAATGTTTTAATATTGGTATTACCGTTTGCATTCAACGTCAATAAAACATGGTCATCATTTATAAAATCGTAATCTGATTTTTCAAACAGACGGCTAATAAACATAGCCATGTTATGCTACTGTTATACCTTTGTTATCGCCGAAAAAAAAGATCATAATTTCCTAACAAACCAGTCATTATCATAATCAAATAAACAAAGCGATCACCTTTATTGCCGGATAACTGGGAGACTCATCACTGTGCAGACTGCCATTAAAAGAAAAAGAAGAAAATGAAAAAGAAAAGAAAAGAAAAGAAAAGAAAAGAAAAAAAATCTCAGCGGTGTCCCTGCCTCCCTCTTGCGGCTGGGAGTGACAAGCTTCCAGAACTCTCTGTCCACTTTTTCCCTCCTTCCTGCTCGTTGCCGTGGAGGGAGTGAGGGGAGGGGGGCGAGGAGGGTCGAGGGGAGGGGAGATAAAGGGGAGGGAGTGAAGGGAGGGGTGCGAGGAGGGTGGAGGGGAGGGGAGATAAAGGGGAGGGAGTGAGGGAGGGGTGCGAGGAGGGTGGAGGGGAGGAGAGGTAAAAGGGGAGGGAGTGAGGGAGGGGTGCGAGGAGGATGGAGGGGAGGAGAGGTAAAAGGGGAGGGAGTGAGGGAGGGGTGCGAGGAGGATGGAGGGGAGGAGAGGTAAAAGGGGAGGGAGTGAGGGGAGGAATGCGAGGAGAATGGAGGGGAGGAGAGGTAAAAGGGGAGGGTGGAGACACGTGGTAGACGGGGTGGAGAGGTGGGAAGGAGGGAATGAGGAGGGAATGAGAGGAAGAAAAGCCGAGGGATAAAGGAGGGAAAGATAGGAGGAGGAGTGGGGAGGAGGATGGATGGAGGGAAGAAGAGCGAAAGAGAGAAGGACAAGAGGAAGAAGGAAGAAAAGGGATGAGTGAATGAAGATGGGAGGAGAGAGAAGGATTCGGGAGAAGGGGGCAGAAGAGGGATAGGGGGGGGGGGGAAGAAAGAGGAAGAGGAAGAGTAGAGGGAGAAAGGAAAGACCAGAAGAAATATATGGAAGCAAGGAAGAAGAAAGCAAATAAGAGGAAAAGAAGGAGAGAAGAAATTAAGAACGGAGAAAGAGAGAAATGAGAGAAAAATGAAGGAGAAAGGAAAAAAAATAAGAAAGGAGCTCCCTTATCTATTATCAATAACACTGCTCTATCCTCGCCTTCCTTTCTCCTTTTCACCCCTCCTTTTATCGCTCTTCTCTTCTTCCCATTCCTAGTTATCACTAATCTCCCTTCATTCCTCTAACAATTACTTTTGACAAATGACAGTCACTAATTCCTTCCTCCGTCGATTCAAGCAAACACGTATGACGTCATCGAATCCTCTATGCCATTATGGTTTGGCTCTTGGATCCTGTTGTGCAAATATGTTCTAGCGTTTATCGTTTCCTATTATGCCTTCGCGCCAATTTCATTCGCGTTTCTTGCGTTTTCTTGATTCTCTATATTTGTTTTTCCTCCTCTTTATATTTTTTTTGCGTTTCTATATTTTTCTTCCTCCTTATTTATATATTTTTTTCTCTATCTTTCCACACTCTCTTTCTCTATAAGTTTTAAAAATCGCTTTCGTTTTTTTTAATTCTCTCTCTGCCTTTTTCCTCATTCGTTCTTCTCGTTCTACCTTTCCCCTCTTCTTTGTTGTCTCTTTCTTTCTGCATTCCTCTCATCTCCCCTCTTCTCTGTCGCCCTTCTCCTCTTTTTTTTTAATTTCTCTCTAATTATCTCTTCGTCTCTTTCATTCCTTCTTCAAAGTCATCTATCAATGCATTAAGCAATCAGCGAATGGGAAGAGGGAAAGCCCAGAGGATATGTAAATGGAAGACGAAGGAGAGAATATTAATGATAAAAAAGAAATGCGGAGAAAAAGAAAGAAAAAAAAAGGCCAATACAAAAGCCACGAGGTTAAGAGAGGATAAGAAAAGATGGGCGGAGAGAAAAAACAAAGAAATGAAATAAATAGAAGAGAGGAGGAAGAGGGAGTGAAGACATGAGGGAGTAAGACAGGTGTGTGTGTGTGTGTACATATATAAACACACACACACACACACACACACACACACACACACACACACACACACACACACACACACACACACACACACACACACAAACACACACATACAGAGAGAGAGAGAGAGAGAGTGAGAGAGAGAGAGAGAGAGAGAGAGAGAGAGAGAGAGAGAGAGAGAAAGTAAAAGAAAAAGAGAAAGAGAAAGAGAGAGAGCTACAGTCATCCAAAACACGAAAAAAAAAATCAATAAAAGAAACAAAATGTCAAGTGGCAACCCTAATGACAAGAACGATAAAAATAACACCAATAAAAGGTGCAATGGCTTCACACCCATTATTAACGACACTTCAACAAGCTAATAATACACACAAGAGGTGATGCATGTTAGCAATATTGCAAAAAATACGATCACACGCACTGTCTCAATGGCGAAAATCTATCCCCCAGACATAAAACTGCTAAACTTATAGACAGACAGAAAGAATGACATATAATATTAATTAAAAATGAAAAGGTGTTCAACTTTTAGAAAAAGACAGAAAGAAGGAAAATAAAGAACAAAGACAGAGAGAAAAAAAAAATCTAGTGTAAGAACCTATATGTGTCGAAGCGCAGTGAATCAGCAACTCACGTGCATAGTCAGTCAAGTGACGAACTATGCACGTGAAAGGGTCAATGGACGTGTTAAAACAGTCAGACAAACAAACAAGCAAATGTCCGGGAGTATCTATTGATTTGCAGACTCGTACCCAATGCTGCGTACGTGTGTTTAAGAACTCAAAGATACATAAAGATACCAGTAATGTGATTTATAACAATAATGATAAAAATAATAATGATGATGATGATGATGATGATGATGATGATGATGATGATGACAAAAATAATGATAACAGTGATAATAATATTAGTAGCAATAATGATAACAAAATAAGGTATTGCTAACAAAAATACTAATTATAGAACTGAAAATAATAACGATGATAATAGCAATAATAATAATAATAATAATAATAATAATAATAATAATAATAATAATAATAATAATAATAATAGCAACATCAACAATAACACGAACAATAATAAAACAAAACAATAAAACAAAACAAAACAAAAAAAAATCAAAATAAGGCAAAAAATAAACTAACATGATAGAACCGAAGGAGAAAAAAAAATTGGAGGAAGTAATACAATTAAATCCACTTAATATGCTGCGGCGACGTTTTTCGACTCGGGGGGGGGGGGAGAAAAGAGGGAAGAGATGAAAGGAATGTGGAAGAGAGAGAAGAAAGATGGGCAATGGGGGAGGGGGAAGAAGAGCGAGAGGAATGGAGAGAGAGAGAGAGGGAGAAGGAGAGGGAGGGAGGGGGGAGGGATGGGGGAGGGAGAATGGGAGAGGGGGAGAGAGGGAGAGGGGGGGAGATAGGGGGAGAAGGGAGGGAGAGAGGGAGGGAGGGAGAGGAGAGGGAGAGGGAGGAGAGAGGAGAGAGAGAGAGGAGAGAAGAGAGATTCAGTCAGACAGACAGATAGTCAGAGAGAGAGAGGGAGATCGACGGACAGCAGAAAGAGAGAGAGAGACAGAAACAGCACATCCCGACGGAGAGAGAGGGCGAGCACGAACCCGCTGGCCTGGCCTGGCCCAATGCGAGGGAAAATTCTCGAACTCCGGTCCAGCAGTCGTTTCGGACCGCCACTCGACCCAGCCACCAGAAGCTAATTTGTTCCCTGGGGTCAGACCCTCCGGCGTCGCGTCTGACCTCGGGTTGTTAGGGAGATGTTTGTGTGTCTCCCTTTGCCGCCTCCCCCATTTTCTCTTCTCCCTTCTCGGTTCTCTCTCTAATCTCCCTTCTTTATCTCTTCGTATCTTCTCCCTGCTCTGTTCTCTCTTTTCTCGTCTCTGTTCTTGCCTTTCTCTTCTCCTTTCTTCAATCTACCTTCTCTTCTCTTCCCTTTCTCTACTCTCTGCTATTTTCTCTCCCCTCCCTTATTTTATTCCTTCATCTATATTTTTATCCTCCCCTCTTAATTCCCTCTTCTCCTTTCTCCTTCCTTATCTCCCTGTCTTCTCCCCCTTAACTAACTCTGGCCTCCGGTTCATTTTCCTAATCCTTAACGACCTTTCCTAATCCCCAGTCGTGTTAGAAATTATTTGACCCTTTATCCAGTCCCTTTTTCGCTCTGGCGTCTGACCTTTGACCTGGCACAACGAAGGCCCTATCCGCGTAAAGTCAAACGGGCACCACATCTGCGTGAGTTTGTATGCATTAAGAAAGATTCAAAACCACATTACTTAACTGCTTATCGAGACTCTTGGTGCATCTTTTATATGCTTCAGACCCCCCCCCCACACACACACATACACACCGCCCGTCTCTCTTTTCGCCTTTGCCATTATAAAAATGAATGTCTAAAACCATAACAAAGGACAGAAAAATCTAACTGTCCAAGAGTTGAAGTGTTGTATATAGATGTGTGTATGATTGTGTATCCGCGAGCGTGCGTGCGTGCGTGTGTGTGCGTGTGCGTGTGCGTGTGCGTGTGTGTGTGTGCGCGTGCATGTGCTAACAATATTGGATCAAGGAACAAATGAGCCATTAACAGGTAAAATTAGGCGAAGAATACCAGTAAGAAGCAGAATATAACAAACGGCTATAAAGTAATAGCCAGGCAAAGCTTACCAATTTTTTCAATAATACTCCACATGAAAATTAATATTAATCAGACTATGACGCTGACCATGAACAATAACGATATGTTGCACTTAATAACAGCAACGAATATACCACACCAAGACAAATAGATAAAACATTCGACAATAAAAAAGATGATAGCAAATTAGGCATGTTACCCAAATACAAAAAATAGCAAACTAGCAACGCAAGCCCCATAAAGAAAATCAGCGAAGAGATTATATGACGTCGGCAACAATGGCCCGGTTAATTTCCTTGGAAGGAAAAGATGAGCAGCCGGTTTAGGCTCCGCTTGAGCAGCTAATCAACCAATCATTATCCAAGCGGGGACTAAAACTTGAAAGCTGGCCTCCCGTTTCCCTTACCCCCTCCCCCTCCAACTCCCTCCTCCTCCTCTTCCTCCTTCTGCTCCTCTTCCTCCTTCCTATCCTTTCCTTCCTTGCGCCTCATCATCCTTCTCCTTCCCTCACCACGTTCCCTCAATTCCTCCCTCTTCTCTTCCTCTACTCTTCTCATTTTCCTTCCCTCCCTCTTCTCTTCCTCTCCTCTTCTCATTTTTCCTTCCCTCCCTCTTCTCTTCCTCTCCTCTTCTCATCTTTCCTTCCCTCCCTCTTCTCTCCCTCTCCTCTTCTCATTTTTCCTTCCCTCCCTCTTCTCTTCCTCTCCTCTTCTCATCTTTCCTTCCCTCCCTCTTCTCTTCATAATCACAGTCTATAATCAAATCTGGTCATCTGTGCAGTAACGTCGAAATTAGGAACATACAACAGCATATAATTGATTAATTGACTCAAAGGCATTAGCACTTTAGAAAAGGTGTTAAAAAAAATTATACATGTAACTGCATTTTCATCGAAGTCGAGGGCAATGTCGAATGTAGTTTCCTATTACTTATTTTTGAAAATAAAAACTACAGCGAATGTAGTTTTCTGTCATTTATTCTTGAAAACAGTAGTGAAAGCGAAACAAACTGAACCAAACAGAGCACATTGGGCAGGAAACCATGAATCGTATAATCTGGATGTATCTTATATCATGATATAATTGATATAAAGTGACTAAGTACAGAAATAACACGCTCAAAAGAACAGCAACACCGACGGGGCCATCAATTACTGTTAGCTGTGAAGAAATTGAGAGTGCCATGGAAATTGCAAAAGAACCAATCGCTCTTCAGCTCTTGAGTAGGGGCGTGGCTTCTGGGCAAATATGAAATACATGTTCCCTTGTTCTCCATTCCACCTTTCAGAGAGAGAGAAAGAGAGAGAGAGAGAGAGAGAGAGAGAGAGAGAGAGAGAGAGAGAGGAGAGAGAGAGAGAGGAGAGAGAGAGAGAGAGAGAGAGAGAGAGAGAGAGAGAGAGAGAAAGAAAGAAAGAGAGAGAGGAGAAACAAAATACACACACCGCCACGGGACAAAACACCTGAAGACACATATACACATACCCTCACATCCACCCCACATATCCGCCCCACACCCACTCCACATACCCACATTCTGACTCGTGGCCGCCGCCTCCGTCAGCGCTGGCCGTGTTCGGGTCCGAGCGGGGGAAACTTGTGCGGTTTGAAAATTAAATCAATTACATTGTCTACAATCGAGTTTCTCATGCACGAGGAGAGGGAGATGGAGAGGGGGGGGAGAGGGAGGGAGAAGGGGAGGGGGAGAGGGAGAGGGGGGGTGAATTAACAGTGCTATGATAAGAATCCGAAAATGAAAATATCTTTCTCTCTAGATTATTGTGTTTGTTTGTCTTTCTTTCTGTATCTGTCTGTCTTTCTGTCTCCATCCCTTTCTCTCTCTTTCTTTGTCTGTCTATCAGTATGTCTGTCTGTGTTTGCCCCTCTCTCTCTCTCTCTCTCTCTCTCTCTCTCTCTATCTCTCTCTCTCTCTCTCTCCAGCAATAAACATATAATATCATCGTCTTTTAGTCGTCATAAGAAAGCGCGGGAAAATTCTAAAATTTAAATTCTCTCCGCCTTAGCGTTTTTCTCCCTTTGAACACGTTAATAATACCTTTGTCTGAGCGCTCTAGGAGGGAGGGAGAGTGGTTGGGGGAGAAGGAGAGGGAGGGCTGAGAGAGGAAAAGGGGAGAGGGGAGAGGGAGCGGGAGATAGGGAGGGGGAAGAGAAAGAGAGGGGATGGGAAGGGGAGGGGGAGGAAGAAGTCGAGGGGAAAGGGAAAGGGAGATGGAGAGGGAGAGGGAGAGGTAGAAGGAGAGGGAGAGAGTGAATGAGTGAGAAAAGGGAGAAGGAGAAGAAGAAGGGAAAGGAGGGAGAGGGAGAGGGAGAAGGAAAGAGATGGAAGGAAGGGGGGTAAGGAAAAGATGGTAAATAGGAAAGGCACGTTTGGAATTGCGAATATAATAACAATGATGATAATGGTGGTACTAGTAGCGACGATGTCAACAATGATACTATTTGTGATGCAAACAATAGCATCATTATTACTATAACATTGAAAACAAAGCAGAGAATGGGAATAACCTT
>NC_051421.1:28386814-28389314 GCF_015228065.2 Penaeus monodon | reverse complement strand
GGTTAAGATTTTTTACGAATTCTAAGATCACAAGAAAACGAGGAGGGAGCATATTACACACACACACACACACACACACACACACACACACACACACACACACACACACACACACACACACACACACACACACACACACACACACACACACACACACACACATATACATATATAAATATATATACACATGTATATATACATATATATGTATGTATGTATATATTATATACATACATACATACATACATATATATATATAAATGCACACACACACACACACACACACACACACACACACACACACACACACACACACACACACACACACAACACACACAAAACACATATATATATATATATATATATATATATATATTGTGTGTGTGTGTGTGTGTGTGTGTGTGTGTGTGTGTGTGTGTGTGTGTGTGTGTGTGTGTGTATGTGTATTTTATATAATATATATGTATATACATATTATACATATAATATATATATATAATATATATATATATATATATATATATATATATAATATATATATATATATATATATATTATATATATAAAATATAATATATATTATATTGTGTGTGTGTGTATATATATATATGATATAACTATATATATGTGTATATATTGTATATATGAATGTGTATATATAAATATATATATATATATATATATATATATATATGTATTATATGTATTGTGTGTGTGTGTTTGTGTGTGTTGTGTGTGTGTGTGTGTGTGTGTGTGTGTGTGTGTGTGTGTGTGTGTGTGTGTTGTTGTGTGTGATGTTTGTGTGCAGTGTTAGCATATGCCTATATGTATGTATTTATCTAGTATATGTATGATGTGTGCATATATATATATATATATATATATATATATATATATATATATATATATATATATATATTATTATATAAGCAAAGAGAGGTGGAGAGAGAGAGAGAGAGAGAGAGGAGGAGGAGAGAGGAGGAGAGAGGAGGGAGAGGAGAGGTGGGGAGGAGAGAGACGAGAAGATGAGAGAGATGGTGATAGTAAAGTTCAAAACTATTTGATAATATATAAAAATAAATAAATAATCTACATAAAATTATAATATAAAATAAGATTATATATAATAATTAACAAAGAGAGAGGAGAGGGACAGAAATGAGAAGCGGAGATGAGAGGGGGAACGAGATAGGAAATGATTGGAAGGGAGAAGCAGAAAAGGAGAATGTTTAAATTCATTCTTCCATAAAATGAAATACTAACCTTCTGCAACAATTATAACACTAACAAAGGCAAAACAACCCTCACAACAAAAGAACATACAAAACCCACGAGATATCCCCGCGCTCGGCTCTGATTAGGGCTAGCACCGCCTCATACCTTCCTCAATTTCCAGTAATGAGATAAGCAAGCCACAAGCGTAAAATTAAGTCAGTGGTAATCATGCCGCATTAACACCTTCAGAGACACGCCAGGCCGCCATTCCCCATCAAGCAGCGCTACGGGGCTCCACACGCATACGGAAACATTTTTTCAGTCGTGTATTCGTCACCGCGTGGAATGCTGGGATGCAATGCAGCCTCAATAAGAGTCAGTAATTGGTTATAATTGCATCTCTATCCACAATAAAATGAAATTTCACTAACTGCCGAGGTTTCATTTCAACCATTACTATTTCACAGCAGGACATTACCGTACAATAGGCACTTCCATACTAACCTGTCATTATTCGACTTGTGTGTTACTAGATTTACATATGCACAATTATTAGCCAAAATCAAGGTGGAAATGCATTAGCAACGAAGTTTTGAGATTTAATGTTCTTTTTTCAAACAAGTGAATAAATCAATTATTTAGTAAAGACTGTCCAACCAACTAAATACAAATTATTCTTTGCTGTAAAGTATAGTTACCTGCTCAGACAAATAATCGATTTCAGTTCTCTCTCATCAACAACCAGAGGAAAAGCTAAACCACTAATGGTCTACTGGTCTAGTTTCTGTCTCTCGCGCGCGAATGGGTTCAGGAGGGTAATTACATATCTATCGTATGACTACGTTAGTGCACAGTTTTTTTCCTGGATGAATTTGTACAACTGCACACACATCTACACCTACACCTACACCTACACCTACACCTACACACACCCACACACACACACCTATCACTCTCATAGTCTGTCTGTCGTTTCTGTCTGTCTGTGTCTGTGTCTGTTTCTGTCTGTCTGTCTGCCTGCCTGTCTCTCTCTCTCTTTCTTTGAGGGGGGGTTAAAATGAAATAACCCTTATGCAAAGAGGAAGACAAGAGAATGATCACAATCCTTATCAAAAGAAAGAAAACAAATAGCTATTTTTTAAACAAAAACAACAACAACAACAACAAAATTCTGGCGAACTTAAAAGTAGGGCAGAATTTCCTTAAAAGCATTTTTTTCCAACTTTTGTTTCAAAACTCAGTCTAAAGGGTAGCCATTCCGAAACAGCATTTCAATTTTCACACG
>NC_051421.1:28364314-28381814 GCF_015228065.2 Penaeus monodon | reverse complement strand
CATTATCATCAACGGTAAGGCTGCAGTCATAACGGCAATGTCAATTAAGATATGGTTGTCTATTACTCGCGCTTATTTACTCATCTTTTCCCATTACAATTACAATAATAAAAATAACAAATGATTATCATCTCATAAACACGATTTCAACAAGCATTTTTATCATTTTTATCTTCCTCCTCCTCCTCCTCCTCCTCTTCCTCTTCCTCTTCCTCTTCCTCTTCCTATTCATCATCATCATCATCATCATCATCATCATCATCATCATCATCATCATCATCTTCTTCTTCTTCTTCTTCTTCTTCTTCTTCTTCTTCCTCCTCCTCCCCCTCTTCCCTCTTCCCTCAGGAACTAGAAGTCAAGTAAAAAACAAAGGAGCAGCGCCGGCGAGGAAGAAATGATAGGTTGGGAAGGGCGTATGGGGGGAAGGGGGTGCATGGGGAGGTTGAAGGAGGAAGAGGAGGACGAGGAGGAATAGGAGGAGGAGGACGAGGAGGAAGAGGAGGAGGACGAGGAAGAATAGGAGGAGGAGGACGAGGAAGAATAGGAGGAGGAGGACGAGGAAGAATAGGAGGAGGAGGAGGACGAGGAGGAATAGGAGTAGGAGGAGGAGGAGGAGGAGGAAGAGGAAGAAGTGGAGGAGGAGGAGGAAGAGGAAGAAGAGGAAGAGGAAGAGGAGGAAGAGGAAGATCAGGAGAAGGAAGAGGAAGAGGAGGAAGAAGCGGCAGCATAAGGAAAGGAATAATGATAATGATGATGATGATAACAAAAATTATAACAATAACAATGATGATGATGAATATAACAAAAATCATAACAATAACAACAATAGCACCACCAATAAAAACAATAATAATAATAACAACAATAAAACTAATGAGGGGCTGCAGAAAAGGAAGAGGTGGTAACGGAGAACGAGAGACAAGTAGATTACGAAGAAGAAGAAGTGAACATGAAGGCGGAGTAAAGTGTGAAAGAGGAAGAAGCCTAGAAGAAAGTGGTGATGAAAATGAAGGAAGGAAGAACAGGGGAAATGGGAGGAGAGGAAAGGGATAAGATAAAGAATGGTAAATATTGTTGTTTGTGTTGTGTTGTTGTTGTTGTTGTTCTTGCTGCTGTTGGCGGTGGTGTTGATAACAGTGAGGAGGAGGAGGAGGAGGACGAAGAGGAAGAAAAAGAAGAAGTGGCGGAGGAGGAGGAGGAGGGAAAGGAGGAGGGGGAATGGGAGGAGGAGGAGGAGGAGGAGGAGGAGGAGGAGGAGGAGGAGAGGAAAGGATATGGAGGAGGAGGAGGAGGAGGAGAGGAAAGGAGAGAGAGGAGGAGGAGGAGGAGGAGGAGGAGGAGGAGGAGGAGAAGGAGGTGGAGCAGGAGAAGGAGGACAAGGAGGAGGGAAAGGAAGAGGAGGAATGGGAGGGGGGAGGAAGAAATGGAGGAGTGTAAGGAGGAGGTGGAGGAGGCGGCGGAAGAAGGAAGGGTTTTAAGAGATTAGAAAGGGGAGAAGGGAAGAAAAAGAAAGAAAAAAAAGGAGAAGGAGGGGAGTAGGGAGATAAGAAGAAGAGAGGAGGGGAAAGGGGAGACGAGGGTAGAGGAGCCACGATGTAATCCTCCGTCCTATTAAGGTAGGGAAAGGGGGTGGAGAGGGGAGAGAAGGTAAGGGAAAATTGGAATGGGGGAACGAGAAAGACTAGGAGGGGAGGGGGGAGGCTAACGAAAGAAGAAAGGGGAAGATGAGATTAGGGCAGAGAAGGAAGAAGAAGGGTGAAAGGAGGCGAGGGGGAGGGAAGAATGAGGAGGAAGGGGAAGGGGGAGAGTATGATACAGGAGGAGAGGATGGGGTATACAAGGAGAGGGAAGAGGAGAGAAGACAGAGAATGACGGGAGAAGAGAGGAGAGTCGACAAGAAAAGAGGGGAGGCCACAAGAATGTCGGGGAGAGATGAGAGGCGAGAAAGCTTTGTCACAAGACGCAGTGCAGAAAGTCCACGTTCACGAGAAAAGATAATCTCTAATACCACTTCCTCTACTCTACTTACTCGGTATTGCTTTACCCTATTTAATTTTCATTTTCCTCTCTGAACTACCATCACGCGCATCGTGAAAGTTCGCCCAAAATCGAGACCACAATCACAACAAGCCACGAGTTTCCAGCCATGCTTCCCACGCTCCTCGCCACCAACGACTCCCAGACGCACGCGCTTGCTAACACCTGGGAATATCAGAGACCTATTTCGGCACATTTCTCAACTTCACCGATGTGCCCGCACTCTCCCAGAATACTTTCCTTCTGCAAAAGTGCTAAAATCACTTTAGTCTTGCATCGGTGCATCACTCTACCCCTTCAACTGATGCTTCGCTTTTGCAACACAATAAGGCTTTGCTCTCGATTTTGCGCTATTCCAGCAAACAAAATTTCATTCCTGAAACGCATTTTTTTTTGTAATCGCATTGAACACGAGCAAGAACACTTTTCAACACCATCAAACACACGTACATAAACACATTCCATTTTACTTCAGAGCCTAAAATATCTCTATTAAATCGCTGAAACCTTGCACCATACTACCAAAACTCCCATCATAATAACGTAACACCATACTTCTACAACACACACCACTGCAACACGACATCGCCACAGCAACGTTAGATATAACGAACTTTAATAATTTCTTGGTTCCGCTATCGTAGAAACGTGAGGTGAATGACATAACACACTTCTTTTGCTTTATCTGTATAAAAGTAAATACATTCATGAGTTCATTTTACTAAATCAGTTATCTAATAACTGTCTCGAACGGATAGATCGGAAAACAAAACTTTAGTCTGTCCTAAAAGAAAACGGAATCAAATATTCGCCTCAGAATCTCGGTCTCTTCCAGTTGTTTTTATTTATTTATTTATTTATTTGTTTATTTTTATTTTTTTGCACGTTCTTTCTTTGTAATTTCTATGCATTTTCTTCTCTCGCCGCTGACTTCTCTCCCTCCGTTTCTTCCCTTATCAGCTCCTCCATCTTCCCATTCTCTTAATCTGTTCTCTCCTCCGTCCCACTCCCTCCATTTCTTCCTTCTCCAGTTCCTCCCCATCTTACCCACCATCTTCAATTTTCCTTCTGTGTATTCTCCGTCTCTCTCTTGCTCTTCCTCACCGGTTTTGCGGGATTTTCAGAAAATAATTCATTGCACAACTATGCACTATCTCCAAGCATGCAACAAACAAGCAACAAAGCAGATACTTTGATAAACTTGCTTGCATAGGCTGAATGAAAGCACATGTATTTATCGCCAAACAATGGGAAGAGTGTAAGGGTGAAAGTGCGAAAGGAAGGGGGACAGTGATGAAGAAAAAAAGAAAGAAAGGAGGAGAAGGGAGATGTGAGTGAAGGAGTGAGAAGAGAGAGTAAGAGTGTAGGGATGAAATGGGAGAAGGGAGTGGGTGAAGGGTGAGAGTGTGAGGGTGAGAGTGAAGGAGACGGCAGGGAGAGTGTGGCAGAGTATGAGGAGAGGGATAGGGTGTGAAAATGAAATAATGAAAGGAAGGGTAGGAGAGTGAAAAAAGTAAAATGGGGGAAGGAGGGGAGAATACAAGAAATGAAGGAATGGAAAACGGAGGGAAGGGCGAAAGAGTGAGAGAAGGGTACGAGAATAAATGAGTGAAGGGAAAGGGGGGAGATGAGGTAAGGGTGGAAGTAAAATACTGAGTATCGGGTAGTTAAGAGCTGTGGAATGATGTAAGGGTGAAAGGTGAAGGGGGGGGGAGGGGGCAAAACTTCAGGAGGAGAAGCGTTAGAGTGAAAACTACTAGTATGATTACACAACTAAAGCCCGAGAGTGGAAGAGAATCAGAGTGATTGAAAAAAAAAAAAACGCAAAAATGGCAATTCGTAAGGAGTTAGGGTTAAGAGTGAAAGAGTAAATAAAAGTAAGAGAGAATGAAAAAAACGAAGCGTGATTAAGAGTGCAAGTGTGCCGGAGGGTGCGTATGTGGAAAGAGTGAAGGGAAACGCATTCCCATAATCACCTGGATAATTGTCTGAGGAGGCTTACTATTTACCTTACAATAGATTCATGTGGATTTGTATATTTCTTCCACAGATGATGCAAATATTGCAATTCTGCATTTCAAGAATATAAAAAAATATCATAACTGTAGTATGAAATGAACAAAATTCTCTTATGCTACAAGGTATCCTTGTAAGTTACAGTGCAAAATAATACAAAATATTTTAAAAAATCAGCATTATCTTCAATATACAATAACGAATAATAATCGATGACATTTCATGGTCATCATGAACGAATGTGTGTGTGTGTGTGTGACTGTAGTCTGCTGTGTGTGTCTTAGTGTAGTGGTGGTGGTGCTGCTTCTCGAGGTGTTGTGTGTATTATTTATATATTATATATATTCATAATACATATATTATACTTATATATGCAGCTAACATAGTTATATCATAACATATGTTTTGCTTTTACCATGTCATTGCATTTCCTTCTTGGGATGATTATGCTTTGAGCTGAATTAATCCAGTCTTCAAGCGTCACGATTTCATTTTGTGAGGATGCTAATCCACCTGTTCCTCGCCTTCCCTCTCTCTCTCTCTCGCTCTCGCTCTCTCTCTCTCTCTCTCTCTCTCTTTTATTTTCTCTTCTCTCTCCCTCTCTGATTCCTCTTATCTCCCTCTTCTCTCTCTCTCTCTCTCTTTCTCTCTCTCTCTCTCTCTCTCTCTATCGTCTACCCTCCTCTTTCTTCCTCCTCTCTCCCCCTCTTCCTCCACTCTCCTCATCCTTTTCACCTCTCTCATTTTATTTCTCTTCTCTCCTCCCTCTCCTTCCTCCTCCTATCTCGTTCTACTCTCTGCTTTTCTCCCTAATATTTCCTCAGACCAACTACCTCTACTCGAACCTACATAACACTCACCCATATGAACTCACTTTCACCTCTCACTCTCAGTCATAAACTTAACTAAAAGGACTCTTGCTCTCACTTCTTTTCGTAATGTGTGAAGCATTTTTATTCAATCGTAATCACTCCGATTCATTGACTACTACTAATCTCTTACTTTCTACTGCTCTCTCCCTCCCTCTCCATCTCATCTCCCTTCCCCTCCATTGATCTTCATCCACTATCATGATCTTATTTCCAGGTTTCTCTCTCGTCTCAAATTTCTCGCAAGATTTCTCTAAAGGTCGATTCTCTCCCTCTCTCTCTCTCTCTCCTACTCTTGCTCTCGAGCTTCCATCTCTCTATCTCTCGAATTGCTCTTACTCTAGGTGGCGATAAATCACCCGCTAGCGAGTCCTCCAGAGCGCTCATAATCGAAATCTCCTTTTACACTCCCGCACCTATGTCCCCATCTCCTTCACCAAGCCCCTCCCCTCTCCCTTCCTCGCTTACTGTAGATAAAATACAGTAGCGTGATTTCCCCGCAATGAATTTTCACCGAAGGACCCAAGCTGACCTATAACAACGGGAACCAACAATAACAAGACGATGGCAATAATGAACTGCAATTATGATATCCCACGATGATAAAAGGCAATAAAATTAATGAGAAAGGGACTCGGTTGCATTAGATTGATTATTCAGGGTGAATGGGTGATGGGAGCGAGACGAGTTTATGAATAAAGATGAGGAAAGGCATGATATTGAGAAACAGTACGAACATAAGATATGCTATAACAGTTTCTAATGCACACGCACACGCACACGCGCACACACACACACGCACATTCACACACTGCGAATATGAAATCTGTGAACATCAGAACAAGGATAATATGATGTGTAATTTTCCAGGATTTTCTCTGTTGCAAAGAATATTCTCGGCGAAAAGAATATTATCTAAAGGTGATTCTCCCCCTCTTCTCTCTTCCTGAAATTGTGCTGCTGAGTTGGCACAAAAGAAAAGGGAAGCAGTGGAATGAAAAGAGAAAAGGAGAACTAGAGAGAGGAAGAGAGAAAGAGAGAGAGAGAGAGTGAGAGAGAAGAGAGAGAGAGAGAGAGAGAGAGAGAGAGAGAGAGAGAGGAGAGAAGAGAGAGAGAAGAGAGAAGAGAGAGACTAAGAGAGAGAGAGAGAAGGAGAACTAAGGAGAGAGAGAGAAGGAGAACTAAGGAGAGAGAGAGAGAGAGAGGGGGGGGGCGGGTGGGGGGGGGAAGAGTCAGACAAGCAGACAAAGAGACACACAGAGACAGAGCCAATCAAGGAGAAAACAAGACAAAAATCAAGAAACTGGGAAAGAAAATAAAAGCAAGCGCGTGCGTGCCCGCGTTCTTGCTTGCTCGTCGTCAAGGAAATCCGCCATCGCACATGACTGATTGCGCCACGTTGTAAATACACACATTTATGAGCGTTCGTGCGTGTATGTATGTCCCGCGTATACACCAACGACCCGTCCGCAAGCATATTCTGTAATCAGATCAGCGTGCACATACATAACACGAAAGCAGCTACGCAGTCACGCAGACAAGGCGCATGTTCCAAGGATTGGCTAAAGAGGGCTCTGTAGTACATAAGGAAAGATTAATGTTTGACTATAAGGAACATAGGGGCCGCGGTGGCCGAATGGTTAGAGCGTCGGACTCAAGGCTGTCACGACGGCAATCCGAGTTCGAGGGTTCGAGTCACCGGCCGGCGCGTTGTTCCCATGGGCAAGGAACTTCACCTCGATTGCCTACCTAGCCACTGGGTGGCCAAGCCAGCCCAAGTCAGTGCTGGTCCCAAGCCTGGATAAAATAGAGAGAATGATTACCTAAAAAAAAAATAAGGTAACACCGGTACTCTCCGTGGAAAGGAACTGGGGACCCTACCACGTACTCACTCCAAGAGCATCACAACATGAAAACTACAGTTAAGTATCATGCTGTGACCACGGCGGCTCAGACATGAACCTACCGTTAAAAGAAGATAAGGAACATGGGGTAGAAGGGGAGGATGGAGGATGGAGGATGGAGGATGGAGGAGGAGGAGGAGGAGGAGGAGGAGGAGGAGGAGGAGGAGGAGGGAGGAGGAGGAGGAGGAGGAGGAGAGAAGGAGAGGAGGAGGAGGAGGAGGAGGGAGGGAGGAGGAGGAGGAGGAGGAGGAGGAGGAGGAGGAGAAGGAGGAAAGAAGAAGAGGTGGAGGAGGAGGTGGAGGGAGAGGAGGTGGAAGGGGGGGAAGGAAGGGGGGGAGGAAGGGGAAGGGGAAGGGGGAGGAGGAGGAGGAAGAGGAAGTAGAATAAGAAGAGGAGGAGGAGAAAGAGAAGGAGGAGGATAGGACCAAGTCTCCTCCCACACACCCAACTCCCTCCCTGCGAAACCACGCCCCTGGCCAACGTCTCCGCCCCTCGCAAGCTCCACCCACCCGGCTCCTGGGAGAAAGTTCCGGGCGGCGCACACGAGGGCGAGCGGGTAAACTTTCGGCCATGTCGCTGCGGATAGAGCTCTAATGATTCCCGGCTTCGAGGCTTCCACAAAAACGCGGGAGGGATTGCCTCACCGGATGGGCGGCAGACCCGGGCGCGGACTGGGCGTGGCCGGGTCGCTGCTGGGGGCTAGCTGGCTAAAGGGGGGGGGGGGGCTATCAGAGTAAGTCCCTTGGAGTTTGGAACAGTTTGTCGGGGATTGTTAGTGACGGGGTAGGGGGGGGGGTGACAGGTGGGGGGGGGGCATAGCTAAGGGAGGGGCTGGAGGAAAGTAGCCAAAGAGAGTCTGGGGAGATGGTGGGGTGAAGCGTGTGGGGGGAGGGGGGGAGGGCTATTCACCACGAAAGGTCTAAGGGGAGGGATTTAGGAAGGGGTGTTGAGTGGGGGCGAACTCAGGACCTGAAGACAGGGCTTTTGTAGGGACTGGAGACTGGCTTCGCTTAGGACACGCAGACGGCTAAGTGGCGGGGTCTACTGGTAGGGGACTGACACAAGGACGGCACCAACAGACAGGAAGAGAAAGAGAAATAAAAGATAATCCAGTAATTCCCAACCTTTACGCTTTGGAGGAACCCCTGTAATAATATTTCATATTCCAAGGAACACTATATCCAGTATACATAGTGCCTATTTTTTCTTAGTTCTATGCATATCATTTGCTCTCATTACAATATACATTGCACTGACTGACACATAAGGGTATGTGTCAGGGAATTATGCATTAAGATCACTGTCATTTTGTAATAGCACATAACTATTATACGGTTTCTCGCTTATTCCGGTTGGGAATCACCGAGATAAACAGTGGAAATAGAAAACCAAATCAAACAAACAAAACGTAGGAAAAAAACAAACTCACTTTACATCTAACCAACCAATAAAAAAGGGGGAGGGGGCGGTTCTCAAACACAGAAAGCTCACACTCAAGGAAGAAAAGAGAAAAATAAAACGGGAGGCGGAGACCGAAAAACAAGAGAACACGAGCTCTGCACTTTAAAAGATAAACACTTCTTGTTCTGTCGGAATTAATGGTATTGGACAAAGTGTGAGTGAGTGAGTATGGGAGAGAGAAAGCGAGACAGAGAGGGCGAGGGAGAGGGAGAAGGAGAGAGGGAGGGAGGAATGTAGATAGCCAGAAAGAGAAAGAGGGAGAGAGGGAGAGAGAGAGAAGGAGAGAGGGAGAGGGAGAGGAGAGAGAGAGAGAGAGAGAGAGAGAGAGAGAGAGAGAGAGAGAGAGAGAGGAGAGAGAGAGAGGAGAGAGAAAGAGGAGAGAGAGAGAGAGAGGAAAAGAGAGAGAGAGAAAGAGAAAGAAAGGACAAGAGGTCATTCGCAGTTCCCCGAGGGAGCCACTGGTCATAACAAAAGAAGATTTGATTGAATTCTTCATTCGGCGCGCTGGCGGTGGAGCCTGCGCATGCACTGATGTATAGGGGTAGGTGCTGTATATGCAGGAACACAGGTATACAATAAACATATATATGAGTGAGTGTGAGTGTGTGTGGTGTGTGTGTGTGTGTGTGTGTGTGTGTGTGTGTGTGTGTGTGTGTGTGTGTGTGTGTGTGTGTGTGTGTGTGTTGTGTGTTGTGCGCATGTGTGTGTGTTGTGTGTGTGTGGGGTTGTGTGTGTGGTGTGTGTTGTGTTTTGTGTGTGTGTTGTGTGTGTGTTGTGTGTTTGTGTGTGTGTGTGTGTGTGTGTGTGTGTGTGTGGTGTGTGTGTGTGTGTGTGTTGTGTGTGTGTGTACATATATATATATATATATATATATATATATATATATATATATATATATATTTTCAAATATATATTTCTATATATACATATTTCTATATATACATATTTCTATATATATATTTATATATATACATATATTTATATATACATTTTATTATATTATATATATATATATATATAAAATATATATATATATATATTATATATATATATATATATATATTATATTATATACATTGTATATATATATATACATATATATATACATATATATATATATATACATATATATTATATACATACATACATATATACATACATACATACATATATATATATATCTATATATATATAATATAATACTATATATATATATATATATATATATATATAAAAGATGACTATCCGTCCTCATCTCGTCCCTCGCATCCCCGAGTCCGTATTACGCCCATTATCACTCCCATCACCGGCTTTAAACCTTCGTGCCTTTGATATTCAGTGCTTTAATTAAGGCGCTCGTAAAGTTCCCCGACGATCTATCCTAAAACCTGAGCCGAGTCGAGTCAGTCCGCGGGCCGAGACGCCGGAGACAAGCGGACGGAGAGCTTAAAAGGTCAGCCCGTACGTCTTGAAAGATTATACAGCGTTGCGCCATCTGCCTGTAAGAGGCGGATGGTCTCGCGCGGGGGAAAGAGAGGGAGGGGGGAGAGGGGGAAGAAAGGAGAGAGTAGAGAGGAGAGAGGAGAGAGGGGGGAGGGAAGAAGAGAGGAGAGAGGGGTCAGGGGAAGGGGTTGAGAGGAAGGGAAGGAGAGAAGGGGGAGAGGGAAAGAAAAGAGGGGGAGGGAAGTGGTGGAGATGGGGAGGGAAAAGGAGGAGGGGTAGGGAAGAGGGAACGAGAGCGGGGGAAGAGGGGGAAAGGTTGAGAAAGGGGAATGGGGGACAATGGGGGAGGAGAGGGGATAGGACAGAAGGAGAGGGGTGGGGAGGGTAAGGGTGGAAGAGAAAAGAGGAGAACGGTAGGGGGGGTGGTTAGTAAGGAGGAGGAGGAGGGGAACGGAGAAGAGCGAGGAAGGAGAGGGAGAAGACGAAGGGGACGAAAGGGCTGGAAGAAGAGAGGCAAAGAGAGAGAAGTAGAGAGAGGAATGCAGAAACTGCATGCCGTGCCATCTGTCCGAAGCATGCTAATCCGCGCCCATCCGCTGCACCATCTGGGAGCCCCAGTCACTACATCGGACCGAAAAGCTTTCGTCCAGCGCTTGTTATTCTTTGTACAGCGACAAACGCCTGAACGAACTTCTTAACGACATCCCTGAACGAACTCATTTCTTACAAATCGTGAATTAATGCACACCCAGCGCTGCTCTCTCATACTGGATCACCTGAGAGGAGTGGTCTAAGCGGCGCGACTCTGGATCCTCGGCAGACCAAACCACCTGCGTTTGTGAGGTATCGTTTAGTGGGGGAATGGCACTGCACGGAAACGGGAGGGAAAATCAAGCAGGCTAAAGAATAGAAAGGAACAAAGGGGAGATACAAGGGAGGGATAAGAAAATTGGGAAAAAGAAGAAGAAACGGAGTAACAAAGAACACAGCAGACGATAAATAAGCAAACTTGAGGAGAAAAACTAAGCAAAGAAGCAATACACCAATACACACACTGGATAACTCCTCACAACACTGATGAAGAGGCAGAGACAGAGAGACAGATAGACGGAGAGAGAGAGAGAGAGAGAGAGAGAGAGAGAGAGAGAGAGAGAGAGAGAGAGAGGTGAGGAGAGGAGAGGAGAGGAGAGGAGAGGAGAGGAGAGGAGAGGAGAGAAGAGGAGAGGAGAGAGGGAGAGAGAAAGGAGATAAGAGAGAAGGAGAGAGAGAGGAGAGGGAGAGAGGGAAGAGAGAGAGGAGAGAGAGAGAGAAGGAGAGAGAGAGGAGAGAGAGAGAGAGAGAGAGAGAGAGAGAGAGAGAGAGAGAGGAGAGAGAGGCGAGAGAGAGAGCGAGAGAGACAGAGAGCGAGAGAGACAGAGAGCGAGAGAGACAGAGAACGAGAGAGACAGAAAACGAGAGAGAGAGAGAGAGAGAGAGAGAGAGGAGGAGGGAGCTAGAGAGAGAGAGAGAGGAGAGAGGGGAGAGAGAAGAGAGAGAGAGGAGAGAGAAGAGGAGAGAGAGAGAGGACGAGGAGAGAAAGAGAGAAAAAAACGGGGGAAGAGAGAAAAACGATAGAGAAAACGAGAAAAACGAGAGAGAGAGAGAGAGAAAGGGAGGAAAGAGAAAGAGCGGAGAAGAGAGAGAGAGAGAGCGAGAGAACGAGAGAGCGAGACAGAGAGAGCGAGAGCACGCCATCGAGTTCGAGCAGCATCTGTTTTTGCGCTGCCTTCCGCAATTCACCGGGCGCGGCGTCACGCCCGGCCGCCCGCCCGGCCCTATAAACCAAAAACAGAGATCCCGGCCTTAAACAGCTCACTCGGGGAAGCACAATAACCTCACGGCCACTTCATCTGAAACCTCATACGAGACGCTCACTTCACTCTCCTCCTGCTCCCTCTTTATCTCGCTCTGCTTCTCCTCCGCCCTTTTTTCTTTCTCGCATTCTTCCAGATACTTCCAGCGCTGCGAAAATCACGACTTGCATCTTCCATCCGCGCGCAGATTCTCCTTTCCTTTCATTCATCCTGCCCTTGCCTTTGTCACATCTTGCCTTTTCTGTTCTATCTTTCGCCCATCTCGCTCTCCTCTGCATCCATTCCTCTTCTCTCTCTCTCTCTCTCTCTCTCTCTCTCTCTCTCTCTCTCTCTCTCTCTCTCTCTCTCTCTCTATATATATATATATATATATATATATATATATATATATATATATGTAATATATAATTTTTTTTTCTTTTTCTCATTCACTCTTTGTTACTATCCTTTCTCCCCCCCCTCTCTCTATTATCTCTCTCTCTCTCTCTCTCTCTCTCTTCTCTCTCTCTCCCTCTCTTCTCTCCTTCCCTCTCCCTCTCCTATCCTCTCCCTCTCTCTCTCCCTCGTATCACCTCTCTCCCTCTGTCCGACTTCTCCCTTCTCTCACTCCACTCTTGTCTCCTTCTCTTCCCATTTTCTTATTCTCTTCCTTTCTCCCTCCTCTCTATTTCCCCACTTCTCTCCTCCATTTATCCCCTTTTCTTTATTCCTCGTTTTTGCTCTCTCTTTTTATTACGCTCACTTTCCCTCTTTCTCTCCCACTTTCTTTTCCCTTTCTCCCTTCAAACCCTGGAAGACCTCGAGCTAAACTTAACGACATCTTAGGAGTAGGGGGATTTCCCTCTTGGGAGGAAGGGGGGGGGGGTTGCTTTATTTCCTTCCCCCTTCCCTTACTCTCCTCCTACTCTACGCTCTCCTCATTCTCTTATGCTTCCCTCCACCTTCCTTTTCCTTTTCCCCCTCTTTCTATTCTTTCCTTCTCCCTTCTCCCTTTTCTTCTCCCTCCCACACACTCCGATCTCCTTCTGCCTAAGTTGAACGGCGACATTAAGTTACTATTTATCTATTTATATCTATTATTTATATGTATTTTCCCTTGCACCTGCGATACTCGAATTATTTCCTGAGAGAAATGACGACTTTATCTAAATAAAGATCTACGCATGCGTTCGCTCGCCCTCTCGTTCGCCCTCTCGTTCGCTCTCTGTTCCCTGCCCCCTCTCCGCGTCCCTCGAGCGGCGAGAACTGAGATGCTGTGCCTCTGTTTTCTTCTTCCCCTCTTCTTCTTCCGCTTCCTCCTCGTCTTTTATTTCTGCTTCTTCCTCCTTCTTCATCTTATTTTTTATCCTCCTCCTCCTTCTCTTTCTTCTTTTCTCTTCTCTTCTTCCTTTTTCTTTCTCCCCCTCTCTACTTTCCCCCTCTTTCCCCTTCTCATCCTTCCCTTCGCTTCTTACCATTTCTCTTCTCCTCGTTTACTCCGTCCTGCCTCCCTCCTCTTCCTTTTCCTCATTGATCTCCACCGAATCCACAAACTCCTTCAAATGTGTGCATGTGTGTATGTGTGTATGTGTGTATGTGTGTATGTATGTATGTATGTATGTATGTATGTATGTATGTATGTATGTATGTATGTATGGGAGGGAGGGAGGGAGGGAGGGAGGGAGGGAGGGAGGGAGGGAGGGAGGGAGGGAGGGAGGTAGATAGACAGACAGATGGACAGACAGAGAGCTAAATATACATATACCTTTAAATTAGACATGAGAGGTAGGTAGGTAGGTAGGTACACAGACAGATGGACAGACAGACAGAGACATAAATATACATATACCTTTAAATGAGACAGGTACTGAGTGAAAAATTATAAACAAAGCATATATACATAAAAAAAAAACTGACTGATATATGCCTTCACATGAAATCCACTGCTGTGCTATCTGCAGGTTCATCCTGACGAGGTGCTGTCCTGAGGAATTCCTAGGTCCAGGCCTTTTAAGCCTTGACATGACACGTCCTACCAGGAGGGGGAAGGGAGGGGGTGGGAGAAAGGGTTGGGGAGGAAAGGGTAGGGTAGGTGAGGGGAAGAGGAGAGGGAGAGGGCGAGGGAGAGGGAGAGGGAGAGGGAGAGGGAGGGAGGAGGAGAGGAGGAGGGAGGGAGAGGGAGGGAGGAGGAGGGCGAGAGGAGAGGGGGAGAGAGGGAAAGGGAGAGAGGGCGTGAGAGAGAGAGAGAGAGAGAGAGAGAGAGAGAGAGAGAGAGAGAGAGAGAGAGAGAGAGAGAGAGATTTAACACGACAAAAAAACACAAATCGAGAAAAAAATCTGAGAAGATATATACAAAGGGAAAACCTAAAGTCATAATAATTTCTCTACATTTCCCCTTTTCCTTTCCTCTTTCTCTCCCTCAAATAATAGGAACAATAGGGGAAAAAACTAGCGTTCCCTATTTGGCAAGCGACTTCATTCCCCGTCTATTGCAAGATTAAGATCCCGTTTTTAGAGTACGATCTCATTTGCATATATGAAGGTGTGTAGAGGGGGGAGGGATGATGGGAAGGGGTAGGGGGGAGGGAGACGGGAGATGGGGGAAGGGTAGAGGACTAGAAGGATAGGGAAGGGGAAGGGGAAGGAGGGGAGAGGGGGGAGGGGAGAAGGGGGAAGGGAGAAGGAAAAAGGAGAGGGAAAAGGAGGAAGAAGGGGGAAGGGGGAGGGGTAGGAAGGTCAGCCGAGGGAGAGGGCCAGGGACAGTGCCGGGGGGGGGGGAGAAAAAGAGGGAGTGGAGGCAAGAGGTAAGCAGAAGGGTAAGGGTAAGGGGTAGTGTGGGGGAGGGGGGAGGGGAGGGAGAGAGAAGTGGTGCAATATTGACTATTGGAACTCGAACTTAACATCTATCTTGTCTCGGCAGATTTTAAAACAGTGATAATAACCTTTGTGTAGTCTTCCTATAACGGAGGCGTGGGTGATATGTGTATTACTTGAGGTTATATCACACCAGTGGTTCGCATTTTTTTTTTTCACTGTTCCCCTTTTGACTTTTGAGAAAGCATTACGTCTCCTCCTTAGCAACCCTACCTTATATCTATGAATAATGTGTGTGTGTGTGTGTGTGTGTGTGTGTGTGTGTGTGTGTGTGTGTGTGTGTGTGTGTGTGTGTGTGTGTGTGTGTGTGTGTGTGTGTGTGTGCATGTGCGTGTGGGTTCGTGCACATGTGCGTGTGGGTGCGTGCATGTACATGTGGGTGCGTGCATTTTGCGTGTGGGTGCGTTCTTGTGCGTGTTTGCGTGTGTGTTTCATTAGTTCATTCATCTTATTTTATCAAGAATTATTTTTACATGAGTACATAACGTATAAATATGAACACATCCTAAAAAACATGTTTATATATGGAATACAATTCTGAAAGTTAGATAATAAGATCAATAGCGATTACCACATTACCATCCCTGTCGATCATGGTGAGGTAGACAGAGTAATCTGGCTGAATGATGATGTAGCAGAATACACGTATTAAGATCATCAAGTAAATAAAAATACAAATAATATGGTACAAGGAAGGGAGAGCTAAGAGAAGACAGACAAACAGACTTACTTACGGTGAGTGAACGAGAGTGAGGGGGGAAAGAGAGAGGGGAGGGGGGAGGGAGAGAGGGAGGGAGGAAGGGAGGGAGGGAGGGAGGGAGGGAGGGAAGGAGGAGAGAGAGAGAGAGAGAGAGAGAGAGAGAGAGAGAGAGAGAGAAAGAGAGAGAGAAAAAGAGAGAGAATGAGAAAGAGAACGAGAGAGTGAGAAAGAGAACGAGAAAGTGAGAAAGGGAGAGAGAGTGTGAGAAAATCAGAAAGAGAAAGAGAAAGAGAAAAGAGAGAGAGAAAGAGAGAGAAGTGAGAGGAGGGAGAAAGAAAGAAAATGAAAATTCACGAAAGAGAAATAATAAAACAGAGAAAAACAGAGAGACGACTATTGCTTCTCTCCGCCTTCAGCGATACTGATTAACTTCATAACTGCGCCAACATTATCATGATGGATTAGGCAACTTTCACAGAGAAAATCGACGCCAGAGCACAAGAGGAGGCTAATTCAAGCTAAGCATCCGGATAATGTTGCTTAATGGGGGAGAAAGGATAATGGTTATGATATAAAGTATAACATAATGTAACATATACACACATAAACACACATATTATACGCGCGCCGCGCCACACACACACACACACACACACACACACACACACACACACACACACACACACACACACACACACACACACATCATATATATATATATATATATATATAATAATATATAATATATATATATATATATATAATATATTATATATATATATATATAAATATATATATAATATATATATAATATATATAATATAAAATATATATATATATATATATATATATTAATAATATAATATAATATTATTATATGATTAATATATAATATTATATATATATTTATTAGTATATAATTATATAATATTAAATAAGTTTTAAAACATGGTATACCACAATATACAGAACGATTATCGGAATGGGCTCGTCCAGACATCAGCTAACAGAAGGCAACACAGACAGAGCGGAGGTCCTGGAGTTAATAAGCATCTGTGTGTGTGTGTGTGTGTGTGTGTGTGTGTGTGTGTGTGTGTGTGTGTGTGTGTGTGTGTGTGTGTGTGTGTGTGTGTGTGTGTGTGTGTGTGTACATGTATACTGAGGATCTAGTGTGTTTACTTGCGTGATGGCGTGAGTATCTATTAGATCTGTATACCTGTAATAATGTGATTAGTTATGGACGTGTTCGTGTATGGGATATGTCTACTTTTTTTGTTTGTTTCAACCTCTTCATATATATACTTATGCACATGCATACATATGTACACACATAATTACATACATACATACACATTTACATACATAATTACATACATACATACAAAGTACATACATACACACGAACAAGCATGTACACATACATACAGTTACACAGATGAACATATACACAAACAGCGGTATGTAAATCTGAATGACCAACAACGGAATCTTAAGACGTAGGCCTACTTACACCTCTGCTGCCAAACAAACGTCACTCAACGAACCTGAAAGTAAAACAAATATGAAGTTAAAATACATACAAAAGCCAGTTAAAATCAGCGACGAAAAAAAATATCAAGTAGGCCTAAGAGTAAGGCATTAGCAAGAGAGACAGAGAATATAGGCTTTCATCGGTATATAAATCGAATTAAATTTGGTAAATCCAGATGAGATTGAGACATGAACCACAAGCAAATAATAATAATAATATTATTAATAATAATAATAATAATAATAAGGATAATGATAATGATAATGATAAAAAAAAAATACTACTACTACAACTACTATAATAATAATCCAGTAATAATAACAGTAATGATGATGATGATGATAATAATAGTAAAAATAAAAAACAGCAGCATTAATAATAATACCGACAATAACAATAATATCAATAATAACAACGCTGACCGATAATGAACGAGACAAGAAGAAACAGAAAAGAGAGAAGAAAAAAATAACGAAAGACTAAGAAAAAATACGAAAGACAAAGAAAAAATACGAAAGACTAAGAAAAAATACGAAAGATTAAGGAAAAATACGAACCGCACAAATGTCCCTCGAAATATCACTTTCTTCTGTGGCCGTTTTCTTTGTTTCTTCTTATTCCTTTCTTTCTCTTTACATTCCTTTCTTTCTCTTTACATCCTCAGAATTGGACGGCGAGAGATTGCCGAAATAAGGAAATAGGGGGAATGAAAGATTAGAGAAGAGGAAGAGCGAGGAAGAGCGAGGAAAGGGTGTGAAGGATAATATCGAATAATGAGGGAGGGATAGCAAGGGAATGATGAGGGAGGGTAAGAAGGGACAGCGAGGGAA
>NC_051421.1:28344314-28346814 GCF_015228065.2 Penaeus monodon | reverse complement strand
TTTGTTATTATAATATATAGTATAAAATTTTATATATATTTAAAAATATATATATATATATATATATAGCTTTAAAAATATGTTTTTATCCATTTTTTATATATATAAAAATATATATATATATAGATATTTTGCATAAAAATGTTTAAAATCCCATTAGGAAAATATATATTATATTTAGATAAAAATTTTAAATTTTTAATATTATATATATTTAAAATATATATATTATTTTTAATATAGAATTATAAATTTTGTTTTAAATAATGATAAAAAATTTTATTATTTTATTGCATTTTAAAATATTATATATGGGAAAAATTAAAATATATTTTTGAACATATATATATATTTAAATATAAAATAATATAATTTTATAAGAAAATGATATAAATATAAAAATCTTAAAATATATAGAAAACACATACAAAACCCCAAACAACCCCACACCCCACACACACACAAACAAAACCCCACACACACTTAAAATATATAATATAATATATATATATATAAAATATATAATATATATATATATATACTAAAATAAAAATGGGAAAAATGGGGACCCCAAAACAAAAATTTCCCATTCGCCAACTTAAATCCCAACCCCAGACCCCCGAAGGTTTTTTGGCCAGGGGTCGTGCCCCCCCCGGCAGCCACCCGTGGCAAAAAGAATTCCCCGAAAGAAACACGTTTCGCGCTTTCACGTTTTTTTGATTAAAAAACCCCCATTGGCCACCCGGATTTTTTTTTTCCCTCCATTTATTTTTCCTCTCTTTTTTTTATATACGGGTTCATTTGGCTCTGGGAAAGGGAAGGGAGGAGAAGTGAAGGGGAAAAGAAAGTATGAAAATTCGTTTAGGGACTAAACAAAAAGTGCACAAAACGCGATTTGGGTGTTAAGTTTTCAAACCCACGTGAAGATCCGCGAGTTAAAAGCGCATCGACACAGCGAACCGTTACTAAAGACCACGATAGTCCACGCACACTGGCCTTAGTAAAGCACACACTCCGTCCAGAAATAAACCAAAACACAAGACTGATGAAGTAATAAAGTGTTGGTAGAAGATAAGGAGGAGGAGGAGGGAGTAAAAATACTGCCCTTACCAAAATTTTTCGGAAAAATTTTGAGCTGACTGCCCTGATCGGGAATTTTCTTTTGCGCGTTTTATGAGGGCTGGGAAAAGCGGGGGGGGTTTTGGTTAAAATGCTTGCCTGATTTTGTTGGGTCGATTCGTAATACATGGACGCAGGGGGACAAAAAGGTGTGTGTGTGGGGTGGTTTTGGTGTTTGTGTGTGTGGGGTGGGTGTGTGTGGGGTGTGTGTGTGTGTGTGTGGGTGTTTTTGGTGTGTTTTTTGTGTTTTGTGTGTGTGTGTGCCTGCATACATGTATAAATATATGCTTAGATATACACATATAACAAAAAGCGCTCTCAAAATTTAAAACATGGTTTTAATATATAAAATATATATTATATATATATATATATTATAATAAAATTTTATAATTTTATATTAATATATATATAAACATATAGGGGTAATTAAAATATTAAATATATAATTATATAGAAAATATATATAAAATATATATATAACTATAGTATATATAAAAATATGTCTATAAAATATTTTAAATTTTATGTTTTTATTAAAAATTTCAAAATATAAATATATATTAATATATTATATATATAATATATATATAAAATATATATATGGGATATTTTGTTTAAATTATAAAACATGGGATGTATGTATAGGAGGTTTGAAATGTATTCAATCTATTCATGTATATCTGCTCATCTGCATTTTCTAAAAAACTTATCACTCATCGGAACACGCGGGCGAGCGCTCCTCACAGCGGCGCAGAGGAGCCTCCGCCCAAAAACCGGGGCCCCAAAAAAAGCTGTCGCAATTTTAGCTAATCGCAAATAAAAAACCCCCGGTTTCCCTTTCTGAAACAGCTTCCCAAGGGGGCTTTCAAGGGTTTTTTCGCCCAGGTGGCACCGGGATTTTTTCTTTTGGGGGGGGGAGGGAAAGGTGACTTTGGGGGGGGAAAAGGTTAGAAAAAGGGGGGGGAGCAAGGCCCCTGTGGGGGTGGGGGAAAGGGGGGGTCCCGGTTTTTGGTAAGAAGTGGGGGAGAGGGTGGGGGCAAGGGAAGGAGCAGTAGGTGTTAAAATGATATATATATATTTATTTCATTCAATTAATATATTTTTTTTCTTTAATTATTTAGGTTCTTAATTGATAAAAACATAACCGCGTAGCTAAATAATTATTATGCTGGGTTACGTAATTGTTGTGAAATTAGATGACTAACTTTTTGCGAAACATTGACAAGGCCTTAACGAGTTATTAGTAGAGACTGATCACTGACTACTTATCAGGGCCGTGGAGTTGGAGTTGGTAAATTTGTCCCGACTCCTACTCCGACTCCGACATCAACATAAATCGCAAAAATCCCACTTTTTAAACATGTCACACACTCTATTT
>NC_051421.1:28336814-28341814 GCF_015228065.2 Penaeus monodon | reverse complement strand
GCGAGTTATTTCCGACACCCTTCCCTCTCACCCCCAAGGAAGACTCAGCCAACTCATCAAGGGATAGTTAACAACGTCAATATTTATTGCGGGAGGTTTCGAGAGCAAAAGTTTCATTTTTATTTACATTCTTTTTTCGTCTCTCTTTTTAAGCAGTTTTTCACCGGAATTCTCCCCCAGGCGGTTCGCGCTGCCTTGTTTACCCTCGCCTTGCACACCGGCGTCGCCTCCGTCAGCCGCCGCTTCCAACTTTCGTGTATTAAAGCTGCTGCGCATGCGCCACGCGCGCACAGAGACAGACACACACAGACACACACACACACACACACAAACACACACCCACACACACACACACACACACACACACACACACACACACACACACACACACACGCACACACACACACATTGTGTATACATGCATGCATACAAAAATATAGTTTAAACATCTCTTCCCTTCATGTGTATTCCATCCCTTGCCCCACCACTTCCTCTCCCGCCTTCCGTCCTCTCCAGCCTCTCGCCGCAGGAGCTTCGCGCAAGACTTCCCCCGGACAACTTGCAAGACGTTAATAGAACCTCTGTTCGGGGCTCGGGCGAGACAGGAGCGGAACATGTCGGACAGCCAGGGGAAAAGGGTGAAAGGGCTGGGGTTCCAGTTCCCTTGCAGCGGCGTAATCAGGGGCGGCCGTAGGGAAAATGGGGAACGGGGGGATGGGCGGGGGCGAACTGGGCGCGGGTGGGAGGGGTGAATGGGTTGATAGTGCAAGAGGTGGGGGAGAGGGAGGCGGGAGTAGTCGATAATTAAAGCGTTAACAAGGCCGTGGCCGCAGGTGCTACATCATCGAGAAACTGTAAACAAGATCCTTCTCCACGGCGGTGTTGATTACGCAATCACCCGCGGTGCTCTTGGGCCGCCCAAGCAAGATGGCGCTGCATAGCAAAACAGTATACCCTCTGGGACGATGACAGCAACACGCAGCAGTCAGACGGGGAAACAATTAAAACCAAAACGCACAAGTCAACCCACCATCGCACAACACACGGCGTCAGTGAAGGTAGACTGGTTCTGTACCCAGGTATTTAAACCAGTTGTGTTATAGCCTGTTGCACCTCCAACACGCGCCGACCACTCCGAGGCTCCGAGGCATTCACCTGCACATCAAAGCATTCCCCTCGACGCGACGCAGCCCGCAGTGCTACTGACTTTAATGCAACTGAAGATATCTTTACAAAAGGATTACTAAATCATTAGCACAGAAATGAATATGAGTTAAATCAAATTAAAGTTTCCACATATACGAGTGCATATCCAGCCACCCACACCTACATTTACACTCACACAAAAAATAGTCATAAATCGTATCTTCATATATAGTCTGTCAAATTTTGTCACAAAACGTACAAAAACATACAGCGCTCATTCACCTACACTCGCTCTTGGACAGGAAACGAGCACACCCGGTAGCTATCAACTAATTAACGCACTCGCTACCTGTGTAATTGCGTCGTTGCGTCCACTGGATTACCTGAAATGTGAACACTCGCGTCGCACTTCCACACCTGATTAAAGCCTTTCTTCCGACTTCTACTCCACTCTGACACAAAATCGTGTCTATTTTATCCTCATTCATAAAACTCCCGACAACCAACCAAGCAACTTCCCGTTTGGCCTTGTCTATTACATGATAAAGGCTACAGAACAACGAGAAGCCGTTTTTTACATCAAATAGATCCACGTCATATAACTCGAGGAACTTTTTCCCTCACCAACTTGTTTACCTTTCCTTGTTTCTTTATATAAAAAAAACAATGCATTATTTATAACCCACTTTCATTACAATAACCTGATGATAAACAGGTATATTTACACTATGCTCAAAGAAAGGGTTTTACAAACATTTCAAGCTGGTTCTAACGGGTAATATTTATGAATGTGGAGAGGGTAATGAACAGAGATCCTATTCCTCTTAAGCAAGGCCGAAAAGAGGCGTAAACAACCGAATGCACGCAGAACGGAACAAACATTATTCACGTGAACAGGTTTCCCCTCAATAAACACATGCTAAGAGGGGGAGAGGGAATTCATGTTTTCGATTTGAAATTAACATTCGCCATTTGCATGAACACAAGCCTCTGCGATGAATGAAAGGGACTCCGATCTTATTTTAAACCCGAGGAACAAAAGAGCATCGCTTTCATAATCAATGTCGTTTTGAAGCCGAGACAACATCCGGCGGAACTTGCAATAAGAGCAATAAATCAGCGTATAAAATTATACACCCTTTCCTGCGTTTGTTTGTTCGTTTCTTTCATATATCCTCGCGCTCAAGCACTCAAAATTAAAATTACTATGATTTACACCAATTCCATAATCCTACGATTCTCTTTTCTATAAGCTCTTAAGTACCTTACCTTGCTCCAAAGACAAAAGATAAATAAATAAACGAAATTCGAAAAACAAGAACGAAACGTACAGAAGACAAACAAATGACGATAAACAAGCCAGAATGAAGCCCGTGCCACCAGCTCCCACCGGCGTATGGAAAGCCAAGACAATATTTCAAGCATATTGGCTTATCAGTTACGAAATTTCCTGCAGGTGTTTCTCCCGCTTGATAACGCTCGAACACAGACAAGTGTCATTATCGCGTACGGCCGGAGACAACATTAAGCAAGCAACATTGCAACAATCCTCACTGCATTATACTCAGAGGATCATTTAACGCATATGGGTTATGTACTTATATTACCTAAATGTTTTTTTTTTTTACTTGTGCAACAGTTATCACATGTGCAATATTCATCCTGTATGTAAAATAAGTAAATTTGCAATAATTACCATCTGTGCATTTACCTTCGGATCTTATAAAAATCATTCACCACAGGGCGATGATAATAGTGAAATTCGAGTCAATCTATCAATCAATTTTTAATCATAATTAAGTATCATCAATATTTACATGTTATTGTTCTCTCTATCGCCGCTGCTTCTGTAAAAAAATAAATAAATGGTATTGACTTGGTAAACAAAGAAAACCAAATCTATCAATATATTCAAATAGTTATAACAAATAACTTTCGAAAATGGAATCTAACGAATTCCTTGTCTGCCTTCCCTTTTTCCGGATGAACAACAATGAACATGTCCGATTTCGACGTAAAATGAAACTATCACAAAAATGATCCTTTACATCAATCGCGTTGGAATGCAGATAGAATCGTTCGGTTGGAAATGCGCAATTCAGACAAAAAAAAGAAAAAAAAGAAAAAAAGTATATAAAATAAGTATATAAGAAACACTATTTTTTTGTTTGTAGGATCAGTGACGTTTGCAACGCTCACTAATTCGAGTCATTGAAGCTTGCAAAACAAAACACAAGATAAATATCAGTTTTTTTTTTTTATCTTTTTATTACGTGTTTTAAAGCAACGTCAATGACAGTTTTGTATTCGTACATTAAACATATAATCAGCCTTCTAGGTAAACATTTTTTTAAACTATACATAATCACTTAAATATTGCGGACATAGACATTCACGTTAAAGATATGCGCAGGACCCCCCTCTCTAATATATCTATATTCATCTACCCATCTATGTGTATATATATACACATACATATATGCATACAAATACATACATACACCCACCCCCTCACCCACCCACCACACACACACACACACACACACACACACACACACACACACACACACACACACACACACACACACACACACACACACACACACACCCGACACACACACACATACCCCCCCCCCATATTTTTAGATCTAACATTTTCATTATCCCATCCCCTCAAAAAGGATTTTCCCCTTCGCCTCGGGTTCTCAGAAGTCATTACTTTCATTGCCAGTAGAATCCAGCCGCCTAAAGAGATCCGATCCCACATCTTTCTGACGCCTTCACCCTCTTTCGGCGTCGCCCCTTCTGAATATCCAATCCCACTCTCGCGTTCGTCAGCCTCCGCCGGTGTGTGTGTGTGTGTGTTTTGTGTGTGTGTGTGTGTGTGTGTGTGTGTGTGTGTGTGTGTGTGTTGTGTGTGTGTGTGTGGGGGTGTGTTGTGTGTGTGTGTGTGTGTGTGTGTGTGTGTGTGTGTGTGTGTGTGTGTGTGTGTGTGGTGTGTGTGTGTGTGTGTTTGTGTGTTGTGTGTGTGTGTGTGTGGTGTTGTGTGTGTGTGTGTGTGTGTGTGTGTGTGGGTGTGTGTGGTGGTGTGTGTGTGTGTGGTGTGTGTGTGGTGTGTGTGTGTGTGTGTTTGTGTTTGTGTTTGTGGGGTGTGTGTGTGTGTGGGTGTTGTGTTGTGTTTGTGTGTGTGTGTGTGTGTGTGTGTGTGTTGTGTGTGTGGTGGTGTGTGGTGTTGTGTGTGTTGTGGTGGGGTGTGGTGTGGGGGTTTTGTGTGTGTGTGTGTGTGTGTGTGATTGAATAACTGAATGACTGCCTGACTGACTGTCACAGTTCCAAACATTTCCTAGCGCTCCACCTTACACCACTAGTTTATCTACCTAGCTGCTCTCGAGGTATTTCTCTTTTTCCCCTTTTTTTCTGTTTGAATTTCCCCACTTGCTTTCATTCCATTCGCATTCCTAAAATTTGATCTCAGTCTCCATTAATCGCTAACATTTATTCTAGTGACCATGCAAGAGAAACCTCAAGTTGTATCATCTCACTATTTGTTTGTCAAGATAGGGATGACTACTATGATTAAACTGCATCCGCTTTTTTTCTCTTTCTCTCTCTCTCTCTCTCTCTCTCTCTCTCTCTCTCTCTCTCTCTCTCTCTCTCTCTCTCTCTCTCTCTCTCTCTCTCTCTCTCTCTCTCTCTCTGCGCGCGCAGTGTGTGTGTGTGTGTGCGTGTGTGTGTGTGTGTGTGTGTGTGTGTGTGTGTGTGTGTGTGGTGTGTGTGTGTGTGGTGTGTGTGTGTGTGTGTGTGTGTGTGTACGTGTATGCCTATCTGCAATTAAATATAGGAACATTATATGG
>NC_051421.1:28327385-28329885 GCF_015228065.2 Penaeus monodon | reverse complement strand
CAAATAAGTGCGCGAGTCCACGTGCGTTGTCTGTAAAAATAATGATTAAACCTCGCAAGTGACTGACGTGCGCTAAAACGACTTCTAAAGTTTGAGATAGCAAGGCTCCCATTGTTCTCAAGTCTCTTTAACAAGCGTTTGAGAAGTGCGTCACTCAGACGAGTGACATCAGCGTCATAAGCACGGTGACGGGTAGAAAATACTAAGAAAATACTGGAGTATAATGTCACATTTTTCTTGTGTTTATCTAATAAATGTTTGCAACTTTTCGGGAGAAGGAGAAAAACAGAGAAAACAAAACTCTTTTCGGAAAAAAATCTCAGGACGGTTAAAAAAATGAAGATTATCCTTAGCTTCTTTCCAAAAGGTTGCTCATCCCCAAAAGGGTACATATTTCTCCGAAGAGCCAAATTTTAGCGTTGAAAAATCGAAACATTACAAAATATCGTTATGTTTCCTTCTCCAGAACGTGCAAATCTTCGTTGAATTAGGCCTGCATTCATGTCACGTGAGGAGTCCTTTAAGCAAATACATAAATGCACTAATAACCAATGATCTTTACGTTTAGATTTCCTTTTATCCATTTTCCTCACTTCCCCATTATTCCCTTTTTTCTTTCATATCTGTCGCCGATTCCGAACGTTTTTTTTCTGAACCATAACACGTCCGTTAGCCTACCTTCCGTATTAAGCATCTCTATCATGCATCATCTGTGGCGAGGAAATTGAAAGATTCTTCCCGGTCATTCTTGCTTCCGATGCCCGGCCTTATCTCCTGCTATCGTCTACGGATGTCCTGTGGGTTTCTTTCTCCTCTCTCCTACTCCTCTTTCTCCTCCTCCTCTTCTTCCTCTGCTTTCTTTTCCCCCTCCTCCTCTTCCTCCTCTCCTTTTCACCCTAATCGAACCTCGTATGAAATTTCTAAGTGTCTTTCTATTAATTTTTATTTCATAATCTAATACGAAAAAAAACACGGCAAGCAAATCAGCAATTGCGTTCGCCGTGCACGGATGTTTTCGTAATAAAATGACCATGAACCATACTTTCCCTCGCAGACCCTCCCTTAAAAATAGTAGGAGAACTCCGTGACCACATTCCAAGCACGCTTTGATTAAGAAATTCCCAAGAAACCTAAAGCATCTCAGACACGCATGGGGAAAAAGGTGAAGGTGAAGGCGATGGGGAGAGGAGGGGAGAGGGAGAAGGGGATGGGAGGAACAGAGGGCGAGGTAGGGAAAGGCAGAGGGAAAGGTAAGGGGAGTGGGGGGGAGAGAGCGTGAGAAAGCAAAGAGGGAGGGCAGCAGCAGAAGGGGCGAAGTGGGGAAGGGGAAGAGGATGAAGGAGGACGAGGGGAGAGTGTGGGGGAGGTGGAGAAAAAAAACGAAAGATGGGGAGAGAGAACGAGGGAGAGGGGGAGGACGAAAGGAAAAGGATGAACAGGGAAACCCAAAGGAAAAATAAGCGGCTATATATATTTTTTGCTTAATAAATAATTATTGCTATCCGCAGTATCATTGTCATTGCTACCTGCAGTCATTAACTTTATCATCATCTGACAAATATAAACATCATGGCAATCAAGATGGAAATTCTTATTGCTAAAATCATCTAAGCAATAGCATTCTAACATATCACATAAGATATAAATTAAAACATATAAATAATTGCATAAAAATATAAACTTTCTTTCCTTTCTTTACTCCCTTCCCCTCCCCCATCCCCGTAACACGCCATCCTCCTCATTTTCCCTCTCCCCTCCCTCCTCCTTCCTCCTCCCCTCCCTCGTCCTCCCCCCTCGTGCACCTAGACCCCCCCCCCACCCTTACTGCCCTCGAAGGCGTCTGGGAAAAAAGAGGAAAGTTAACCCTTTCAGTCCCAGGTACCGAGATAATGGGCCGTGAGTCAATCCGTAATCATTATCATCACTGTATTCTATAGTCTCCTTTGGGCGTCTTCGTTAGAGAGAAAGGAAGAGAGGGAGAGAAATTACGGGAAAAGGAAAAGGAGAAAAAGGGGGTTATGGAATATATAAATAATGAAGAAAGAAAGTAGGGAATGAATACCAACCAAAAACGAGAGAAAAAAAAAACAACATTACTAAGGATAGCCCCTCGACCTTCCCCTTCCCCACCAATCACCCACCTAAGCCACCCCATCTCTCCCCCCCCCTCCATCACCCTATCTCTCGAACGTCATATAACGAAACAAATGCAATTAGACGCCAAGTAATCATCGTGAAGGTCAGGAATATATAGCTTCTGGGGACCGAGTCGGCCCATACCTAACGACCACACTCAATGGGTCTGCCTGTCGTTAAATGCGAACTGTGTCTATAAAAGGGGATTTTCCGTGAATAATTCGGGTTATTATATATAAAAGGGTGTTATTCGTGAACAACTCTGATTATAAAGAGAATATAAAGATCTGGGCTTCATTAAGGGCAGCCGAAATGAAATATGGGGTAAAAAGAAAGGAATTGCATTTACTTCCATACGGACATA
>NC_051421.1:28307385-28314885 GCF_015228065.2 Penaeus monodon | reverse complement strand
GAAGAACGAAAGGGAAGATCAGAAAGAGGCGCAGGGGGAGGGGGGTCGACCTTGACAACTGCTTGCATTGATATCACTCGGCCTCAAAGCCCTTGTTCAATGAATCAGGCTCTTGTACCCCCGCGTTATGGCTTTCCTTGAACCTACACGAAGCAGTCACGAGAGCCGGCGACTGTCTACCGAATCTCGCTCGTGCGGAAACCTCGTTTAGAAACCTCGGATGAAGAGTTTGATTTCATTTGCATATCTCTTCTTATGTTTGTTTTTTATTTTGCTTAGTGTGTTCCTCTGTTTACCGGTGACTTTTAATTTTGCTTATTGTGTTACTGCGACTTATCATGTTTTCTATCGTTAAGCATAATTATAGGCCTACATAACAGGCTATTCTCATCACTAATGCATCATTTTTTCCCACGTAATATATCCTCTCTCTAGAATAACATCTGCCATGCTAACAGTTTACAAGTCATCCTCACACATCACGTAAAGACTTTTACGAATCACTTGAATGAGCATTTTTTACCCCAAGGAAAAGTTATACTAACAGTTTATAAGGACCATTATAAGACAACCACTTCATGTGAGCACTAAATCTGTTGAATTGCAAAATCAATCCATGTTGCAATTGATCCATCAAACCAAAATACCGTATAACATTTCAAGACTCGTTCAACCGAGCGCCACACCCCAATCCTCTCCCCACCGAGACACAAAACCTCGTCCTTATCAGCTGACAAGCCATCGAGGACCACCTCCTCTTGCCATGATAAGAAAGTGTCACTCCTCCGCGCTAGGAACTTGGCTGCAAACACGCGCACTTTGTTTGGATTCTGTAAACAGACTCTCATCAGACCTGACAAATTTACTTCTTTTTTTTTCTCTCTCATCATCTTTTCTCTCCCTTTTATTTTTCTTTCCCCGAGCGATGAAAACCGAGCCCCCTGCGTTAAATGCCACGGACACTATTTTTCCTTCTTTCTTTTCTCACTCTTCGTTAAGCGTGAGGATCTCTCACTCAAAAGGTATTATATTTTTCTGGAAAAAAAGTATTTTTATCGCCTTTTCTGGAAGGGCATGCATTGTGCATCAACAGTCGAATAGTGAATTGCAGCTATAAACATGAATAACATTATAAAAAGAAAAGAAAAGTTTGGTACTGTGAGTTGTGACACAAAATTTCACCAAAAATTACAAAGCGATTCCATTTTGGAAAAAAAATTACTCCGCATCGACCAAATTACGCGAAAAACCGACCCACAAAACCCACAGAACCGAAAGCTACAAACACCGCATCACTCAGATCCTCTTCCTCTCGATCTGTCTGCTTCGAAACGACATCCCCTACTCCCCCCCCCCCTTCCTCCAATAAAGATTACTAAAAGCTGCCGCGGCACTCCAACAAATCCCCCCCCCCTCCCCTTCCCCCGCCTCAAAACTCCCTCGTAACTCCAACAAAGTCCAACTAACCACTTCCTTACCCTCTCCCCCCCCCCAAAAAAAAAAACATAAATAAAAAATTAAAAAAAACTAAATGAATAAAAAAAAAAAATCAAACTAAAATCCTAACGAAACAGCCCACGAACTCGTCTCTGTGGAGTAGCCATATGAGCGATTAGGTCTCCAGTCTTAATTAATGGGGCCTTACCGGAGTCATCAGCCGCAATCCGCTGTATCAAACACTCGTGTCCTCACTGTAATTAGTCCTCTCTTCGGGAGGGAGGAAAAGGATGGGCGGGGGATTAGGGGGGGGGGGCTTCACGGGGGAGAGGGGGTGAGGGAGGGCGAGGGAGACGGGAGGAGAAAGGAATGGAGGATGACAGGAGAGCGGGAGGGAAGGAGGGAGGGATGGAGGTAGGGAGGAAGATGGAAGAGGAAGAGGAAGGGGGAGAGAAGAGAGAGAGAAGAGAGAGAGAGAGGAGAGAGAGAGAGAGGAGAGAGAGAGAGAAGAGGAGGAGAGAGAGAGAGAGAGAGGAGAGAGAGAGGAGAGAGAGAGAGAGAGAGAGAGAGGAGAGAGAGAGAGAGAGAGAGAGAGGAGAGAGAGAGAGAGAGAAGAGAGAGAGAGGAGAGAGAGAGAGAGGATTCAAGTAACAGGCTATTTGGAAGGCACTGACTCATTGCATTTAATTTGCATAAACACAGACGTCAGGGAAATAAAGAAAGGAAAACAAACTAATATTGAAAGATCAAAGATGCATGTTGCAGATGGACTTAAGTACAGCCTTCATGTGCAGATGATGATGGAAAAGTAACTGTTAACAGAGACTTAATAGAAGACTGAGAGAAGTAGGCGGCGAAGGAGGAGGAAGAGGAGAAGGAGAAAGAGGAGTAGGGGTAGGAATAGGCGTAGGAAGAGGAGGAAGAGGAGGAGGAGGAGGAGGAGGATAAAGAATCTTTATCTTTCTATCTACCTAACTATCTATCTATATCCCTATACCTATCTATCAATAATCTATCGATACATAATGTTTGTACAAATATATCTAGTTCTATTCTAGTAACATAAACATACACACAAAGTAAATATAAATGATAAAGAGACTGTGGAAACTGCAGATGACTTGTAGCAGAATCGCCCGAAGACAAATAATTATCATATTCCTTTTCAGGCCATCTATCAGAAAATCTAACGTCGAGATCAACATCAGCTTCAACCTCAACATCATTGTTCTTTCCATGCTGATGCAATCTCCATTTGTTATCGATAATAGTAAAATGATTACAGCCGGGCCAGAAGAAATGGATGAAAAAATATAAGAATTATTATTCACTTGATGACAGAAATAATAATATTAAGAACAGGGTAAGTGCAGGGGCGTCACTTCATGTTATGAGTTGGGGGGTGACGGGTAAATTTGCCCTGGAAAAATAATTTTTGCCCTGCAAACCACGAAAAAGAAAATGCTCACTAGCTCTTTATAAGTAGCCCGGAATGGACCATCAACCAGTACTATATATCGTATTATTGGTAGAAAATTATAAATTATAAATACTAGAAAATTTGCCCTGCAGAACTAGATTTTGCCCTGCAAAAAGAGGCTTTTTTAAGAGTTGGGGGGGGGGTGAACCCCTCATACCCCCCCTTAAGTGACGCCCCTGGGTAAGTGGAAAGACAGGAAAGGAGGAATAAATATAACAATACTCATATTAGTCAAAACAGCAATTAAACTGAGCACTTGCAAAACGTGAGAAGAAAATAAGACGACGCTTATAAAAGACATTCCAAAATAACATATCTAATAACAAAAGACGGGAATCTACAATTTAGGAAATTAGTAGGAAAAAAGAGAAGAAAAAACAGGGACTATAACGTGAAAATTCCGACAAGATAGAATCAACTTTCTATGTTGATCAAGTTGTACCTTGCAAGCTCTGCATTATGACACTACCTATCCCTCTCCTGTCACCCCCCTCCCCCCTGTCTCTCGGGTCCCTGGTTTAAAAGTTTACGAAGTTAGCATCATCATAGCCGCTGCTGATGCATATTCGCCGGCCATTCGTTAATAAAAGTTCAGTGAGAGAGAGAGAGAGAGAGAGAGAGAGAGAGAGAGAGAGAGAGAGAGAGAGAGAAGAGAGAGAGAGAGAAAGAAAGTGAGAGAGAGAAAGAAAGTGAGAGAGAGAAAGAAAGTGAGAGAGAGAAGAAAGAAAGAAGAGAGAAAGAGAGAAAGAAAGAGAAAGAGAAAGAGAGAAAGAGAGAAAGTAGACAAAGAAGGAGAGAAAGAAAGAGAGAAAGAGAGAGAAGGAGAGCGAGGAGACAGATATATATATAAAAAAGCGAGGACACAAACAAAACAAAAACAACCACCATAAAACCATTCCAAAAAGGCTCGCAGAGAGAGCCGACCAGAACGCCAGCCACACGTCCAAATGAAACCCCAAAGAGAGCACCCTGGAGGGCGCCCCTTGAGCCCTTCCCCTGAAACTGGGAAGTGGATAATCTATCAACAAAGCAAGGGACGGCGCCGGTGACACGCTGTTGTTGACGGCGAGAGGAAAGCACTGTCAGTATTTCTCTTTTTTTTATCTGTGCGATATTCCTTCTTCTCTCTCTCTGTGTGTCTTTCGTTCGTTCTCACTGTTTTTAACTATTTTTGGTTTAATAATTGGCGTTTCGTTGTTGAGCTTGATAACTGATTCAGGATTATAAAAACACCCAATGTCAAAATGCAAAGTGGCTAATATCTACAGTCTATTGTTCCCTCTCAGACTGATGACTTAAAGCCTTGCCTCAAAGTCTCTTTCCGTCCCGGGCCTACACTTTCTCCTACGGGCCTCGCGTTGGATCTCGCAATATGTTTCGTTCCGATTCTCGTCTTCGCCCCCCCCCCCATTTTATGTTTTTTTTTTTTTATATACACATTATTTGTTTTTTATTAATTTATTTGTATATCTTATTTATTTTACAGCGGGCATTTAACTTGTTACTGCCATCTCTCTCAGGGATTAGAGATTTTCTTTAGAGAGCGAGAATGTTGCTGAATCGATAAAAAGGAAAAGAAGAAGAAGAAAAAAATAGAGAAAGAAGATGTGCAGGAAGAGAGAGAAGAAAGAACAAAAATATCGTCTCAAGAAAGTTGTAGCTGTGCTTGTCCGACACGCCCTCCCTCGGTCTGTCCCGTCTCTGAGGCCCTCGCTCCTCATGCATGCAGGGTGGGAGGTCTTAAAAATCCCGGGGTCTTGGGGTCCTTCCATCTTGGGGTCGAGCTCAGTCGGGGTCCTCCTTTGAACAGTTTGTGTGTGCAAATAAAAAAAATAAAAAAACAGCCTCCACACTGGCTATGTACACGGCTAAAAATCGTCATAATCTGCCAGCGCTCAGAGAGGGTAGGCTAAAGTGTCCCTGTAAGGTGCCAATCGCAAGCTACTAGACGCTAGTTGCGTTTGGGTTGAGCCAATTGTGCTAGATATTTTTACTGCTTGCTGTCTCAGAATAAATTTCGTGAACTTCTGTTTTATAATGGTGTGACGGGATGTAGTCGTCAAAAAGGGGAAAGAGTGTTCTGGTGACAGCAAAAATAAATAAGCAAATATTACAGAGACTTGTTTGTCACCTAACTTTTCTGTTAGCACACAATCTCTCCCTCTCTCTCTCTCTCTCTCTCTCTCTCTCTCTCTCTCTCTCTCTCTCTCTCTCTCTCTCTCTCTCTCTCTCTCTCTCTCTCTCTCTCCCGTTTCTTTTTACATCCTTTTCGTTCGTATAGTTACTGTTAGTTGAACCGATAATAGATAATATATCATAACAATCTCTCCCACACAACGACACAATCCCAACCCATTACCATAGAACTATGTATCGTCAACACTATATATTGCATATATTTCCTTCGGTAATCAAAACAGATCTACCACAGTTTTCCGATACGAAAAGCAAAGCCTATGCAGACTGTATCTGAAATTTCAACTAATATATACAGCAATACATTCCGACGAGAGAAAAGAAACGCGGCTGCGGTATACAGTACGGGACCCCAATACACACCAAGAGCTTCGAAAAAAAAAAAAACTAACAAAAGTAATATGTATATAAAAAGAGAAATAAAAAGAAACAACTGAAAAGAAAAGGAAACACATAGAAAAACACACACACGCAAAAACAAACCGTATAATCATATACAGTGACCCAGAAGAAGGTAACCCACGGCTGTCTGCACACATCAGGTCAGACACGGTAATCCACGGCACAGCAGGGACTCCCCACGACGGAGGGTCAGCATCATTAGCATTTCCCGTAAACAAACCGCAATTATTGATATAATGAGAAAACTAGAGATTAAAATTAACGTGTATAGACACGTAAAAAAAATGCTTGTTGTCATAATGAAAAAAATAAATGGCTGTGTATGCATCAATTAATTTAGAAAGAAAATGATTTCTGATACAATGAGAAAATCATACAAGTATATTTACTGACGAACTGTGAAAAAGACGGAAAGCATAGTGGTACTGTGTGTATTAATAGCTTAAGGGAAGGAATCATACATGATTATTGATATAATGAGAAATTTAAACATAATTAATTTGAACAAATGGCATAGGAGGAAATCTGTTCTTACTGAGAAAAAAATTAAACACAATCAAACATAAACTACCCACGTTTTCTATTACAAAAATAACTGATAATAGTTAAAAAATAAATAAATAGACATGCACCCTAAACTGATGGAGAGAAAACAAAACATACGAAATAACTGTCGTAAACACACTACAATTACTGACGCACAGCGAGACTTAAATGATATTGTGTGCTCTAGGAAGTACGAAGAAGAAAAATGTAAAAATCCTCATAAATCATTTTACAGATAAATGAGAAACTGAAGCGAAGTAAACTCATTAGCGTTGGTACAGTGCAAATTACAGTAATTATCGTAAACAAACTAACATTAGTGATATAGTGAGATTTTGAAGCGTAATCTATATACTCTAGGAGATATGGTACGAGAGGGAATGTAATAATTACTGATAACTTAAATCTTATCACCTATCTTACTCAAAGTTTGGATATCGGTCGTGTGTGTGTGTGTGTGTGTGTGTGTGTGTGTGTGTGTGTGTGTGTGTGTGTGTGTGTGTGTGTGTGTGTGTGTGTGTGTGTGTGTGTGTGTGTGTGTGCGCCCGCGCGCGCGTGTGTGTGTGCTTAAATACAAAATAAAAATAAAAAATAAAGGCAAAATAATAATATATAACAGCGAAAAGGGTAAAAATACTTAATAATAAAACAATAAAACAAAATCCAGCCCCTCCCCAAAATGCCCGACGGAAAAGAAGGCGGAGAAAAGAATTACCGCTCAGACAAATAAGAAAGACAGTTTTGAAACTCGACGGAAAAAAAAAAAAAAAAAAAAAAAAAAAAAAATCTTGAGGTTGAACTTTTCTCATTTTGGAGAGCAAAGTAGCAGGCAACCACTGGGGAGCCCAATACACCTAATTACTTACTTAACATGGTAATTAGGTGGGTGGGGAGGGTGGGTGGGCGGGCAGGTAGGAATATACACCGACAGCGGATTATATATAGCCTGAATTGAGCGTCAGTTCGGCGTCGTGGGTGAGCGCCAATGTTAACCGAAGAAAAAAGATTATTCGGGTTATCACGGTTATTTTCTTTTCTTTTTTTCTCTAGCATGTTGAATTTAATACGTGAAAACTGAGAGGGAAAGGGAGTGGGGGACAGAGAGGGAAGAGAGAAGAGAGAGAGAGAGAGAGAGAGAGAGAGAGAGAGAGAGGGAGAGAAAGAGAGAGGGAGAGAAAGAGAGAGAGAAAGAGAGAGAGAAAGAGAGAAAGAGAAAGAGAGAAAGAGAGAGAGAGAAAGAGAGAGAGAGAGAAAGAGAGAGAGAGAGAGAAACATTCACAAGAAAAAAAAAAGCAACACTACCCCCTTCGCAGTCCCACCCCCACCCCCATGTTTCCCTCCACAACAGTATTCCTTTCATTTCTCAAAAAAAAAAAAAAACTTTGCTTAACGCCTGGCCACCCACCCATTCCGACCCATACAAAAAAAGAGCACACTTT
>NC_051421.1:28292385-28302385 GCF_015228065.2 Penaeus monodon | reverse complement strand
CGCGCAATATCGAAACGAAAAACAAAAGACGAAAAAACGAAACGCATAGAAAGACGCAAACAAATACCCTCCACAGCCGTATGTGTCCCTCCTCACGCCCAGACAAGCACGGTCTCGCTCGAGTGGGCGTTTCTCGACGAATTACAAGCTGCTACGAGATCAAAAGGCTCATTCTGCCGCACCTTTAGAGCAGTTCGTGTTCTTGATATGCGACGCCACTTCATAATGTGCAGAGCAAGTGTGGTTTGTTGCATTGCATGTCAGGTATCAACGGGTGTCTTTTGTACATACATACAGCATAGAAACTGAGAAGTGTTTACATGGATTTACTTCAAGAAAATATCAATATTGAAAAAAGTAACATGTACTCTTTCTGTCCATAATTAAACGTCTATTATATATATATATATATATATATATATATAATATATAATGTAATATATATAGTATATATATATATATATATATATTATATATATATGTATATATATATATATATTACATATATATATTTATAGTTATATATATATATATATATATATATATATATATACATATATATATATACATATATATACATATATTATATATATATACATATATATACATCTCTCTCTCTCTCTCTCTCTCTCTCTCTCTCTCTCTCTCTATATATATATATATATATATATATATATATATATATATATATACACATATATACACACATTGTTTTACGTTGTTCATGTGATTTCCCATAGCATTGTGTTAATGATAATAATTAGTGATTATAATGATAATCATAGATACATATATTGACAATAAATAAGGTATAAATGAATACTTTTAGCATTAAACCGCACTAGCGAGGCAGGCGGCGTCGGCCCTGGCATCCGCCCACCTCGTTCGCCCCAAAAGGCACGCCTGGAAGTTCTTCCTGGCCGTTCCTCCTCCGTCCCAGCCGTTAGCCAAGAATGTCCTTCGCCCCTCGACTTTTTCTCGTCAGGGTCGCTCGGGAAGAGACGCAAAAGAAGGCAGAGCGAGAATTATTGAAAAGGGACGAATGATAATGGCCTTTGTCCTTGACCTCGCCCCGTAACACGGGCCTGGATATAGCGAAATGGGAGGAAAATCCTGGTGGCGTGGAAGACCGGTGTTTCTGCACAGGGAGGAAGAATGAGGAGAGTGGGGATGGAAATAAGCCAGATGGCGTTGCTGCAGCGCTCTTGCTTTCCCATGTAGTGTTCACATGTTATATTAGCAGCAAATACGAAAAAATGAGTTGCGAAACACGACCAGAACAACCTTACGGTTTCGCCGACTCAACGCCACGTAAATCAGGCTGATGTAGCGGATAAATCAACCTGTCTTCACCTTTGGCGGAGCCCGGCGCTCTTTGCAGTCGCTCCGCCTCTCAAGCGGGCGGTGCCAACTTGCACCTGTTTCCCAAGACGTGGACAGCTCCCTCATCTACTACGCAATCTACTTCGTCGCTGCCATTCGGGTTTGATATGACTGACTCTCATTGTCAGCGGCACTCAGGAGCTCGGGTTCTCTCACTCCCATTAATAACAAGGAAGAGGGTGTAGCGTGCGAGGTACACTCTGCAGCAGCCACTTGTTGCCTGAATTATGAGCTACGACCAAGCGGACTAAGTAGTCTTCAGCCTCGATTCCATTTTCAAGAGACCCATGAAACAGAGGGTCAGTTGCTGATGGGCTACTCGCCTCGCCTCCTATCCGGCGTCAGCTCCAACGTCCTCGTGACCGCGTCAGCCATTGCCAACACGTTCTGTACAACTTTATGAGGCTGTCGATGCTCATACACGCCCCCTGTCGTCCCCGAACCGAAAGTGTTGCCAGGGCGAAAGTATTCTTTTTGTTTGTTTGTGTAGGTGTACCATCCGCCAACGCTTCGCAGCTGCCTGGTTCTCCGCCTCGCAGGGACACCTTACTCACGGGCAGCCAGGTGTTGGAGAAAAAGACGGGAGGAAGGTGAAGGGGTGGGGGGGCTGCAACGTTATTTTGTTACGGACAACATGGCTGAAGTAATATGATGAAACTATGTACGCGGTGTTAATACTTCCAGCGAATCAAACACAAATAATGACGATAATGTCCATTGCAAAAAAAAAAAAAAAAAAAAATCCCAAATAAGCCAGAACACGTACTTGATAATATGTATCAAAGACAAGAAAATACAGACCCTAAGAATGAACAGCAACTGACTCAACGGCACATCTGCCTTCTTAGTAACCGAACCGCGTGTACAGTTGAAGGCAAAATGGCCCGTTCCTATCAAGCCGAACAGATAGCGCGGGCGTGACGGTGTGACCCGCCATGTCCAGATGACCTTGGGGTTGACGCAACCACTCTGGTCAGGGTAACTTTGTGCCACTGCTTGGAAAGACCCAACGATATACGAGCGGAGAAGGCGTGTCGGCAAGGATGGGAGGAATATGTCTAGTAACGGATACGATTGTGAATTTGTCGTCTATTTGGATCTAGAAACTTCTTGCTTGAGACATCTGTTGTGCTAGTTACCAGAGTCTACATAGCCATATATATTCCGTTCATTTTTCCAACGCACAAATAAACCTTTATGTGCAGATGAGGATGCCTACTTTTGTGTGTTAGCAGAATCGTACAGCAAACCTAATCTGTCAGATGTTACCAATGCATATCAATATGTGTATGGAGTGACATACACTTCACCTGCTACCATTCGCGAGTTCAACATATTCGAAAGCTAACTGCGTCTGAACAATCTGACAACCATTCACACACGCAATTGACCCAGCTTATACCGTAAAATATCTCTTCACAGTCTGTCTCTAGCTTCATCGCCAAAACTTCCTTTCCATATATTTATCCCGAGATCCTCGTGGCAGACATTATTTCCATACTCACGTTCAGGAAGGAAAAATACCTTCACCCCAGCAGGCCTGTAGTACGTGTATGAAGAAAGCGGACTTACACACAAACATACATGCGCGTACACGGACACACTCTTCCTTTTAACTTTCCTTTCCTCTCTCTGTGCCCTGCGGCGGTGTCCACACATTTCCCCCTTTCCCACTCGCTATCTACACCAACGAACATCGGCGTTGTAGGTAACTAAAAAATGGCTCGCGTCCGCACTAGCAAGCCTAGCCGTTCGCCCGGAGTTCAAATCACAAGTTTCGAAGCCCGGGAGCAAGACGGATTCACTGATTCTCTCGTATTCCTCCTCTCTCATATACACCATTTTTTTTTTTTTTGCATTGCGTAACGCAGACTTGTTATCTTTTAAAATACATATGATGTCAATGTTTTAAAATTAGGAGGAATACACATATTTCTTTTGAGTGAAGGTTACAAATAGTTTTCATCATTACTATTTTCGACTAGTTTAGATTTAACGCAGAACAAGATATTAGTTATTTTTTTCATTCTATCAAAGCACCTCTTGTTTCCACGAGCGCCGAGACGAGTCGTAGTCTGACAACCACTGGAACCGGCCGACAATCACTACCACTCTCAGCGGCGTCGTTGCCAACACTGGAGAGTGGTCAGGGATGACAGCGTGCGCTGGGCCGGGAGGCGGGGCTTCGCGTTGGCCCCGAGCCCTCCCACCTCCTCCTCCTCCTACTTCGCCAGCTCCTCTTTCCACCTCCTCCTTTTCCTCCTTCACCAACAACTCCACATCATACCCTCAACACACCGCTACCTCCACAATCCCTACCACCGCCACCTCTATCTCCACCATCTCCAACACCCTCGCAACGCACCACCTCCACCACCCCCATCGCCCTGCTTACCTGATGCCTCCGTTGACCCTGACCTGCCCTCACTTACCCGAGCCCATTACCGCCCACTGGCCCCTTCCCTCGCAGACATTGCATCCTCCTGGACCAAACGCAGCTGGCTCTAGTCTCGTGGTGGCCGTGTTGCTTCCTCAAGAGCCTGCAACTCGCCCTTGAGATGCTTGCGACACTTGCATGCGGACACCGAATGCAGTAGAAATTTTCGTCTAAAGATATTCACGTTCGCATTTATTTGGTGAATTAGGAATATATCTTACGAACTTTTTCCTTCACAAAGAAGAAGGCAAAAGGCGTTGCCGGAATAAATTCGTTCATGTTTATAAGCAAACACAGAACTTCATTCTGTTTGTCTGATGAACTGACTCAAGAACCAGTACACACACTGAAAGTTGGCGCATATGCCAAAAGAGCGTATTATATGTGATTATTAATCAGCACACCACACGTGGTCTTTGTTGCTTTCAACTTCAAATGGCGTAGGGGTGTCTTCGCAGATTTATCTACTTGCAAAATAAATAGACAAATGGTACACGCACATACATCACACACACACACACACACACACACACACACACACACACACACACACACACACACACACACACACACACACACACACACACACACACACACACAAACCACAGACAATTATACGAAGAGAACCTAGTCTTGGTAATGATGAATAACCCCCTCCCCCCACCTACCCGCCCACCCACTTGCACCAACCTCACGAGAGAACGGCAATTAAAGGCGCAAACTGACGCTGCAAATTCTCAAGAGGGATTCGCAGTTTCCGTGTGCAGACGTCATTACCATCTCTGCAGTACCTTCGATCGCTCGCACAAGTCGCCGTGATATATCGCCTCACGAGAGAGATCTTATCGAGGCGTGACACACGAGCGCCGAACGTTCAACTTAATGGCTGCGTGTGAGCATTCGTTCTCTTCTTCGCGTTCAAATGTAGGGTGTCCCATACTTCCATTTCCTTTCTGATTGCTTTCTCAAATGGAAATGTTCCTTTAGTTTGTGTGTGTGTATGTGTGTGTGTGTGTGTGTGTGTGTGTGTGTGTGTGTGTGTGTGTGTGTGTGTGTGTGTGTGTGTGTGTGTGTGTGTGTGTGTGTGTGTTTGTTTGTGTGTGTGTGTTTGACGGATGGGAAGAGTCATACGTCCCGTTATTTTCGTTTGTTTGTTTATTTCTCAGGCGCGGAAAGCTTCTCCATTATTCATAATGAAACAAGGGTTGTCCCTTCGGTGTCTACTTTCACGAAATAGAAAAAAAAATCCATTCAGTGCAATAACATATGGTCCCATTGAGATAATTCACCACGTCCCTCCCTTCCTCAAATATCCTACACCATCCGTGACTCCAAACGCGCGCAAGAGCTCTAGCTAACGAGACGCCAGACTAATACAAACGATCACAGATAAATACATTCCAGGAAAAGAAAGAGAAAAAAATCATCGGCAAATATTAGAAACAAAATCCGGTTCTGAGGATTGCAACACAATAGATGAAGTCAGTGTTTACCTCCAACACGAAGAGACACACAGCGAGAAAACAAAACAACGGAAATTCGATTAGAACAAAGAAAAAAAAAGAAAGAAACAAGAGAGATGATCTCGCGAGGAAAGTCGACCTCACGCCCGCCATCACCTCCCTCACGGCCTCCCAAGGATAAGCTGTCACTGATATGGAGACGGAGATATGAGGAGTGAAGGATTGGGGAGGTGAGCGACTGGGGCGAGAGAGAGAGAGAGAGAGAGAGGAGAGAGAGAGAGAGAGAGAGAGAGAGAGAGAGAGAGAGAGAGAGAGAGAGAGAGAGAGAGAGAGAGAGAGAGAGAGAGGGAGAGGGAGAGGGAGAGGGGAGAGGGTAGAGGGAGAGGGAGAGGGAGAGGGAGAGGGAGAGAGGGAGAGAGAGAAAGAGAGTAAGAGAGAGAGACTAAGGATTAGGATCGCGAAATCTGCAAGATGAAAGTGCAGTATATATCCATAATTCTTATAAGAATTCTTTGAAGACCTCCCTTGCACGACGCATAAGAACTGTAATGCCTTTCAGAAGCAAACCAGAAAGAAGACGATTCGTTAGTGGGAGGGAGGGACGGACAGAGGGAATGAAGGAGAGAGGGAATGAAGGAGAGAGGGAGGGGGAGGGAGGGAGGGATCGAAAGAGGGAGGGAGGAGAGAGAGGGAGAGAGAGAGAGAGAGAGAGAGAAAAAAAGGAGGGGGGAGAGGAGAGGGAGAGGGAGAGAGAGGAAAGAGAGAGAAGAGAGAGGAAGAGAGAGAGAGAGAGAGGGGAGAGAAGAGAGAGGAGGGGAGAGAGAGAGAGAGAGAGAGAGGAGAGAGAGAGAGAGAGAAGAGAGAAGAGGAGGAGAGAGAGAGAGAGAGAGAAAAGGAGAGAGAGAGAGAGAGAGAGGAGAGAGAGAGAGAAAATGGATTAGGATCGTGAAACCTGCAAGATTAAAGTGCAATATACCTCCATAATTCTTATAAGAATTCTTTGGAGCCCTCCCTTGCACGCTAATAAGAACTGCACTGCCTTTCAGGGGCAAACCAGAACACACACAGTCCCTTATTGCTCGATAGTCATTACTTATCCAAAAAAGAGAAGAAACGTCACAAACTTCCTTTATTACGAAGATTTCATCAGTTTCACCATCTGTCTCATAAAACAATAACTTTGAAAAACAAAACAAAACTTCTGAAGAATATAATCTAAATAATTTCTGAGCCTTGCCTCTCCGACACATACACACACACACACACACACACACACACACACACACACACACACACACACACACAACACACACAGCGTCAGTAGATAAATTGAAACCATCATTGTAAAATAGCACCGCACGACCAAAATATATTCTTATATTGTATTTAAAAAACTTAATTTTTACGAAACATACGCCAATATATCATTCATCTCTGTTGTTCAAGCGCACTAGAGACTGTGGGTGATTTACTGGGCCACATTGACATGGAGCAGACCACGACCTCTGGTGTCCCGACCTAAGTAAGTGTTTGGATGGCGGGGGAGTAATGTTATTATTGTCACCGCTGGAACAAAGCTTTTTGACGCTCGATGCGATCTCCGAGCGCGTTTGGAGCCGTGGCAGCGCGGAGAAGCTAATTCAGGTATCTCCGGTCAAAGCTCTGATGCCAGTAGAAGAGAGACGCCGCAGGGAATAGCTGCGTGTAGCAAGTACGCAGATTTTGGTATTGCAGTAATAGTTGAACGTTGCAATTTATACATTATACGTGTTTACCTGTATCATATCTCACTAATCCCCAAATACAAACACAAACAAACACACATACACAAACACGCTCTCTCTCTCTCTCTCTCTCTCTCTCTCTCTCTCTCTCTCTCTCTCTCTCTCTCTCTTCTCTCTCTCTCTCTCTCTCTCCTCTCTCTCTCCTCTCTCTCTCAGCGTTTCATTTTGTGATAAAAAGTGATACTGTTTTTCTTCTCAGGAAAAAGGTTAAACCGGTATTGGCAATATGGGATATTTGCACAGTCCTCCCTCCTTCAACAATGCAGAATCAATAAAGCATGTAAGTGAAGAATGTACCGAGAACATAGGCGTTTATTGTACTCATGCATGATCGAGGAAATCAATATACAAGACTGGAACCTTTTCAACTTCACCCCCCCCTTAAAATAGAAGGACAGAGATAGATTCAACAGATATATAAGATAAATAAACAAGACGAATACACGAAAACAAATACATTTTTAAATATCATCAAGCTGATACTTTATCCTGACACGGGACAATGCCTGGGAACAACGCTTTCAACACTGTAGATGTACTGCTAGAAAAAAGGTCCACAGTACAAGGGGAAAAAGTCGGTTTCATACCCGGCAGCCAATCTGCACTGATGCCCTAAAATTTCGGATGCCATAAGAAATGCCATCAAATATAGATCTCGACGTTTTATCGTGATGGATGTACGTACATCAAAGAACATAAATACTGAATAGGTTTATGTATATTTTTTTAAATATTGCATTTAAAGCAAAGGGTATTTCAAAATACAGTTCGATTTCTATATTTCCTTGGGTGTTTATGCATATACTTCTCAAAGGTATACGTATATATTCTGTCTGTCTGTCTACACGCATTAATAGATAGACAGGATGGATGGATGGATGGATGGATGGACAAATAGATAGACAACAAATAAGAATGGAAAGATCAGATAGACAGACCAAAAGATAAACAGACAGATAGAGAGTCAGACAGATAAATATACACACTGAGACCCACAATAAACCCAAAGTGGTTTACAGGAAAGCGAGATGACAGTTTGGGAATGACCTGTTCCGCCTTGGGATCAGGGCATGCGGTTAGGGTCGCACTTGATGCCGGCGCCGACGTCTCAGCTTTCCGATAAACTAGTTTGAATACATGGCAGCTTTGAAAGTCAGCCTGTCGACGCGGAGCTGTGCTTGCTGGCTCCCGTTTATCATGTCTGATTCGCTGTTTGTGACTCTGAATGGGCTTGGGTTTGTTTGTTTGTTTTTGTTTTGTTTGAGTGTGTGTGTGTGTGTGTTCTAGGTTCTCTTCGTATAATTGTCTGTGGTATGTGTGTGTGTGTGTGTGTGTGTGTGTGTGTGTGTGTGTGTGTGTGTGTGAGTGTGAGTGTAACTGTGTATGTGTACGTGTGTGTGTTTATATTTGTGTTTATTTGTGTTTAACGGGCGGACGGCCGAATGTAACATAACCTTTACATAAGGAGGGCTACATATGGACTCCTTTCCATGGACAAACACATACACACATACACTAATGTATTATCTTTCTTCCCCTCAATGTCTTACAGAACAGAACAAAACATAAACACGTTTTGACTAATAATACCAAACTATAACTAAACCTCACCTGCAAAAAGCGAAAGAACGTATGCAACAGAAACCAGAGAAAAGATGCAGCTCGAATCTCCTGCCTCCGAGTGTGATTTTCAACAGTTTGTTTATTTTAGACTACGAAGGCGCGCGCACAAGGCTTGAATGCAGGAAGCAGGACGAGCGTCACTTTCAATTACGAGATTAAAACGTGAATGGACTGAAAGGATATGGAAGAGTACACAATCTACAGAGAGTGTAGTTCAGTAGAGGGGTACAGCGCGTACAAATGCACGTCTGGAAACACATACGCACTTCCAAATATCCGTGCACACACACATATATACATACATATACGCATATATATATATATATATATATATATATATATATATATATATATAGATATATATATATATATATTATATGTAGATATATATATATATATATATATATATATATATATATATATGTTATATATATATATATATATATATATATTATATATATATATATATATAATATATATATATATATATATATATATATGTAATAAATACATATATACAAACCACACACACACACACACACACGACACATTCATCCCCAGAAAACTACAGAGAGGAAAAATAAGAAATGAAAAAGCTTCGCGACCTGAACGCAAATCAGGTTCGCATTATTCCAGCGGGTACTAATAAGAACTCTCCTTACATCTCCTGTGATTAAGGAAAGGTTGAATGCAAACCAACGGTATCATCATTAAGTAAAATTACCCGCAGCAACGTTTGAAACTTGCTATCATTATTTTCGAGGATTTTTTTTCTCTTCTGGGCAGCCTTATTGCACTTTTGTTGCATAATAATAGTTTGCAACATGATTATGCCTCTGTTGAATAGTTTTAAGAAACTGTGTATGAGGATCCGACCCTGATAAAGAAACCTGAGAATAAAACAGTGATTTTCCTCTGGCTTCGAGGTAAGTTTCTCGGAAAATTGGTATTAAGACATTAGACACGAGTCCAGCAATAAAATAAATCTACCTGTGGATGGCTACACAAAACATTTACATATTTTGCTTTGACTTTAACACACATATACGTATCCACACATGGATACGTATCCGTTCACATGTCTAGACACACACACACACACACACACACACACACACACACACACACACACACACACACACACACACACATGCTCACACACACGCTCACACACACGCTCACGCTCACGCGCACGCACGCACGAGCACACACACTCACACACACGCTCACGCACACGCACACGCTCACGCGCACGCACACACGCGCACACACACACTTACAAACACACACACACACACACACGCACACAC
>NC_051421.1:28279885-28287385 GCF_015228065.2 Penaeus monodon | reverse complement strand
GAGAGAGAGAGAGAGAGAGAGAGAGAGAGGAGAGAGAGAAAGAGATAGGGAGCGGGAGAGGGAGAAAGAAGAGAGAGAGGGGAGAGGAGATAGGAGATAGGAGAGAGAAGAGAGAAGAGAGAAGAGAGAGAGAGATGAATGTTGTATTTCCTTTTATGTGGTTGATTTGCACTGCAGGTATTATAGCGCTGATAAGTAAATAATGTGTACATGTGTATATTTTTTTAAGTACATAAAAAATGTATGTACGTATGCATGTACATATGTTTGTGTGAATGTATGTATGCACACTTATAACCATATATGCATGAATCAAATGCTAATATACATACGTAAAAAAAAGAGGGCAAACAGATAGAAAACATTAATTTTACCAACGAATACATGGAAACAAAAACAGTGCAAAGGCTTCTGAATACACACATCGTGACTTCAATAAAGTTAAATAGAGACCTTTCCCTTCCGCTGACAGAGACTAAAGTGAACTGAAATATGCATTCATTCTTTCTCTCTAATTTTTTGCCCTCCTAAAAAATCTGCAGGCGCTTCAAGCGAAGTAAATACTGAAAAAAGGGAAGAAAAATATCAACAATCATTTCCCGGTCAAGAGGATTGGCACAGAAAGGTGGGCGTAGAAATAAAGAGAGAAACAAGGGGAGAGAAAATGGAGGAAGAGTGAGTGAGAGTGAGAGCGGGAGAGGGAAATGGAAGGGAAGAGGGAGAGAGAGAAAGTAGACAAGAAGAGAGGAGGGGAGAGGAGAGGGAGAAGAAGAAGGAAAGGAAAAAGAAAAAGTGAAGGAAAAGATGAGGGAGGGGGAGAGGAGGGAGTAGGAAAGAAAAAGAGAGTAAATGATAGAGTCAGAGACAGAGAGAGGAGGGGGGAATGGAGGAACAGGAAAGGGGTAAAAAAAAGAAGACAAATAGAGACAAATCGAAGTAAAGAGGAAGAGCGAAAAACGAAAAAGAAAAAGGGTGTCATGCGGGCACACAGTCGGCCGCAAACCCCCCACGGCTGAGCACGTTTCTTGTTAAGTTCGGCAAATGTGACAAATCACGGATGAGTAGTTCAAGAGGCTCTCGAAGGAGCTGGAGAGTCAGCTTGCAGGGAAAGGCGTGATTTCCGTTTAATGAAGCCCTCTGAGCATGCACATCCACGCTCATGTTTTCAGCGGAAAATACAGAAGAGCTGAAATAAACACACATCGAACACACACGCACACGCACACGCACACACACACACACATACACACACACACACAGAGAGAGAGAGAGAGAGAGAGAGAGAGAGAGAGAGAGAGAGAGAGAGAGAGAGAGAGAGAGAGAGAGAGAGAGAGAGAGAGAGAGAGGGAGAGAGGGTGGATGCAGTATAGAGAGGATACGTACACATCCCTTTCTTGACAGACAAAAAATAAGATGATACATGAAACAAAAACAGGGAAAAGAGAAATATCGGGCAACAGCTAGGTAGACAAACGAACTGGGAGGGAAGGTAGGTTGCAAAAAAACGTATGGAATAGACAGACTGCCTGACTGACTACATATATATATATATATATATATATATATATATATATATATATATATATATATATATATATATATATATATATATATTATATATAACATACATACTATATATATATATATATATACTATATATATATATATATATATATATATGATATATATATATATATAATATATATATATATATATATATATATATATTATATTTATACATATATATATATTACACAACATTTCTCTTCTCTCTCTCTCTCTCTCTCTCTCTTCTCTCTCTCCTCTCTCTCTCTCTCTCTCTCTCTCTCTCTCTCTCTCTCTCTCTTTTGTGTGTGTGGGGGTGTGTGTGTGTGTGTGTGTGTGTGTGTGTGTGTGTGTGTGTGTGTGTGTGTGTGTGTGTGTGGTGTGCGTGCGTGCGTGCGTGCGTGCGTGTTCATAAATAAATACATGAGCAGATGAATAAAAATCAGTAAATTAATAACTATATAAATTGATAAAATCCATACACACACACGCACGCGCGCACTTGTGTGTGTGTGTGTGTGTGTGTGTGTGTGTGTGTGTGTGTGTGTGTGTGTGTGTGTGTGTGTGTGTGTGTGTGTGTGTGTGTATGTGTGTATATATATATGTGTGTGTGTGTGTGTGTGTGTGTGTGTGTGTGTGTGTGTGTGTGTGTGTGTGTGTGTGTGTGTGTGTGTGTGTGTGTGGTGTGTGTGCGTGTGCGTGTGGTGTGTGTGTGTGTGTGCATCCACTCTCCCCCTTTTCGTTGGCTCCCGTAATGCAATCAAGAAAACCCTTCTTCCGCGTCGACACGAGACAGCCAAATGTCTTCCAGTCCAGGGATTCCGCGCACAAACTCTTCCCTCGGCCTCCCTTCTCCTCCTTCTTTCTTCCTTCCTCACTTCTTTTCTTCTCGCGGACATTTCTCTCCCTCCTGCGTAACTCGTGCGACTGAGGGTCTGGGGGAATGGGGGGGAGAGAGGGAGGAGGAGGGAGGAGGGGGAGGGAGGGAGGCGGTAATTACGTTGGTCCAGATCTACTGCCGAGGGAATTCACGCGCGCCTGGCAATACTGTGCGCAGGCCGTGTCGAATAAACGAGATAAAACTGAAATGCGTTGATCTTTTAACTCACCCTCCCTTCCTTTCTGTCTTCCTCTCTTTGCCTCTCCATCACCCCCCCCCCCTCTCTCTCTCTCTCTCTCTCTCTCTCTCTCTCACCTCCATTATTCTTCCTCCCTCCCTTTCCCTCCCGTCCATTAATTAAAATTCTCTCTGTCTCTCTCTCTCTCTTCTCTCTCTCTCTCTCTCTCTCTCTCTCTCTCTCTCTGTCTCTGTCTCTGTCTCTGTCTCTGTCTCTGTCTCTGTCTCTGTCTCTCTGTCTGTCTGTCTGTCTGTCTGTCTGTCTGTCTGTCTCTCTCTCTCTCTCTCTCTCTTCCCTCTCTTCTCTTTCTTCTCTCTCTCTCTCTCTCTCCTCCATTATTCTTCCTCCCTCCCTTTCCTCCCGTCCATTAATTAAAATTCTCACCCCATTATTCTTCCTCCCTCCCTTTCCCTCCCGTCCATTAATTAAAATTCTCTCTCTCTTCTCTCTCTCTCTCTCTCTCTCTCTCTCTCTCTCTCTCTCTCTCTCTCTCTCTCTCTGGAAAGGTGTGGCTGACTCGATTTCTCTCGCAATTCGCATTATCTTTAGCGCCGACAAGAAAAGCTTTAGAGTCGCTGACGAAGTAATTAGGAGGGCAACATCGTTAATGAGGCTGGGGAGGGATAGCAAAGGAGAGAAGGAGGGGAGGAGGGATAGAGAAGCAGGGGAGGAAGGATAGAGAAGGAGGGGAGGAGGGATAAAGAAGGAAGGAGGGAGGAAGGGAGGAAGGAAGGGATAGAGGAGGGAAAGAGGGAGGGAGAAAGGGAGGGAGGTAGGGATAGAGAAAGAGAGATAGAGAAGGAGGGTTAGAGGAGGGATAGCGAATGAGGGAACGAGGGAACGAGGGAAGGAAGGAGGGAGGAAAACAGGAAGGAGAGGATAGAGGAGGAGGGAAGGAGGGAGGGAGGGAGGGAGAGAGGGAGGGAAGGATGGAGGAAGGAAGGAATAAAGAAGGAGGGATAGAGAAAGAGGGAAGGAGGGGTAGAGAAGGAGGGAGGGAGGGAGAGAGGAAGGATGGAAAGAAAGAAGACAAGAACGGAAGGAGGAAAGAATAAGTGAAAACAGGAAAGAATGAATGAAAAGAAGAATGAATGTGAAAGAATGGAAGAAAGAAAAGAGGAAGGAAGGAATGGATAGGTGAGTGGGTGTGTGGATGGATGGATGGATGGATGGATGGATGGATGGATGGATGGATGGATGGATGGATGGATGGATGGATGGATGGATGGATGGATGGATGGATGGATGGATGGATGGATGGATGAACGAATGAATGAATATAGGAGGGAAGGAATGGGAAGAGGAAAGGAAGTAGAGAGAAAGAGAAAGAGAGAGAGAGAGAGAGAGAGAGAGAGAGAGAGAGAGAGAGAGAGAGAGAGAGAGAGAGAGAGAGAGAGAGAGAGAGAGAGAGAGAGAGAGAGAGGGAAGGAGAGAGAGGGAGAGAGAGAGAGAGAGAGAGAGAGAGATGAATAAGACGTAAGGCAAACATGCAGTCCTGAGATGCGCGCATTCCTTCCTTCTTTAAGCTTTAATATACATGCAAATTTAACGTATAAATCTACAGTGGCGGAAAAGATTCGTACGCCCTTATGTCATCGCTCGGAAGGGGGGGGCGTGATAGCAGAAGAAAAGGGGGGAGAGAAGGGAAGGGAAAAAGCGGGAAAAGGAAAGACAAGGAGAAGGGAAGTTTGTCACCATATCACACTCCTGGGAAATTAACAAACCTAAGTGGTAACTTTGTACGTCCTGTGTCAAAGCAGAAAGAATGAGAGTGAGAGAGAGAGAGTGAGAGAGAGAGAGAGAGAGAGAGAGAGAGAGAGAGAGAGAGAGAGAGAGAGAGAGAGAGAGAGAGAGAGAAGAAAGAGAGAGATAGATGTGGATAAAAGAAAGAGAAAGGAAGAAAGAAAGAAAAAAAACAGAAAAAAATAGGAAACAAAGAAAGAAAATGGGGAGAAAGACTGAGAGAAAGAAAGGAAGGAAGAAAGAGATAAGAATAAAGAAAGAAAGAAAAGAGAAAGAAAAAGAAAGAAGAGCGAGAAAGATAAAGAGAGAAAAAGGAAATGCTTTCAAGTGCAAGTCTCAGAGATAACCAGACCAGGGACAAGAACCCAGCAGGAAATCTTCAAGCCAAGAGCCCCTGGCCGTTAAAGGTTTCTGGTGGCCATATATGACATTGCAGATCCGACTGTTCAATTACAGAAGAGACTCCTCTAACCAGCACCGAATGCGCCAGTCCACTGCGTTATATAACTGATACTCGGGTATAAGTGAGACTGCCATGTAAAGGAGCGGCTTCAATAGTTCTCTTTGCAGAAGTTCAGGTTTATAAACTGGATTCGTTAATCATATGCGTATAGGTAGGGTCTTCCAGTATTGTATGGTATGCGAGCATTTTTGCTAGTGTGAGTCTATCTATCTATACATACATATATACATACCTAACACACACACACACACACACACACACACACACACATACATACATACATACATACACACACACACACACACACACACACACACACACACACACACACACACACACACACACACACACACGCACGCACGCACGCACGCACACACATATAGATTATATACTAAGAGAGAGAGAAAAAGACTAAGACTGAACAAATACTGATCACTCATTCGCAAGAAATAAAGCAAATAATTTAGTAAAAACACTTTTTTTTTTTACATTTACACTAGACACCGAAGAGATGTAGCTGTCTCAACAAACACTATAATTCTTTTAATTACTTATCTTTTTTTAATTACATACATCATAACTTCAACAAAACTATCCCCCCGACACCTCCCTCCCCCACTCATTCTTACTCTCACCCCTACCACTTCCCCGTCCCCTCCCCCCTCCCCCACCTAATTCGAAGCTAATAACGACACCTCGCCCCCCCCCCCCCCATCCTCTATCCCCCTAACCGCGAGAACGCCATAAAGAGAAAGCGAAAGAGAGGGAGAGGGAGAGGGAGAGGGAGGGAGGGAGGAAGGGAGGGAGGGAGGGAGGGAGGAGGGAGGGAGGGAGGGAGGAGAGAGAGAGAGAGAGAGAGAGAGAGAGAGAGAGAGAGAGAGAGAGAGAGAGAGAGAGAGAGAGACGCGAGAGAAAAAAGGGAGAGGAGAGAGAGAAAAGGAAGAGAAGAGAGAAAAAGAAAAGAGAGAGAGAAAGAAAGAGAAAAAGAAAGAGAAAGAGCAAGAAAGAGCAAGAGCAAGAAAGAGAAAAACAAGAAAGTGAAAGAGAAAGTGAAAGAGAAAGAGAAAGAGAGAGAATATAAAAATACACAACCAGACCTCCCCCCGCCTACCTCCCCCCCCTACCGTGAGAAAGATGACAGTTTGGTAATATTATTCACCGTCTTCCGAACCGGCGACGAGGGAAACAGCATGGCCAATTCTAGTCGACGTCGCTCTCACGGCGGCGATGGTCAGTATTGCCACATAAGTCGAGTTTCGTGTTTCTTTGTTTATTTGATAAGCGGAGAGAGAGTAATGATAACTGTGACTAATTTTTCTATTATTTATTTATTTATTTATTTATTTATTTATTGTTTTTTTATCGTATTGTACCGCATGTTACATAGCATTAGCGCCAGCGGTAACGTTTCTCTATGATCAAGCAAGATACAGTATTTATTCTTGCGGTCAAACTATGTTGGAAATTCACTTAACTACCAGACTGTCAGAATTCGAACCAGGTGATTACAGTAAATAGACGCCACAATATTATTTAAATGATTTCCTTCGAGTGTGCCCTCCCTCTACGTCCTCCGTTGCCAGTAACGGAATAATTAGAAGAGAAACGTCAATGAGGGCCGGTATCACTCGATATCTTATCAGTTGTTAGAACCTGAAGTAAATTTATAATTGCTGATTAAAACCTTCTCGCCAATCGCTTGCCTCCGGTTGGTGATGATATTGGAATTGGGTGCAGAAGTGGTGATGATATTGGTGGTGGTGGTCGTGATATTGGTGGTGGTAGTGATACTGGTGGTGGTGGTGATATTGGTGGTGGTGGTGGTGATATTGGTGGTGGTAGTGATACTGGTGGTGGTGGTGGTCATGGCGATGACAACAATGGTGATAACGATGGTGGTGGTGGTAAGAATGTTGATATCATTAATGATGTATAGATAAATACATTCACGCATATATACAATATATATATATATGTGTGTGTGTGTGTGTGTGTGTGTGTGTGTGTGTGTGTGTGTGTGTGTGTGTGTGTGTGTGTGTGTGTGTGTGTGTGTGTGTGTGTGTGTGTGTGTGTGCGTGTGTGCGTGTGTGCGTGTGTTTATGTATGTATGTATGTATGTATGTACGTATGTATGCATCTATGTATGTTTGTGTGCCCTGGTTTAATATAGATACATAAGATGATAATCATTGATTATATATATACATATACATATATACATATATAAGGCACAAAAAACGTGCCTCGCCTCCCGTCCTGGCCGGGCTAATGGCTGGATCGTCTTGATTGCATTCTGAATTCTCAAATTGCCAGCGTCTCCTTATGCCATAGAGAGTGGGGAGGGGAGACAAAGGGGAGGGGGAGAAGGAAACGTAAGGGGGGAGGTGTTGGGGCGAGGGGGGTGTGGGGGAGAGGGAGTAGGAGGAGAGGGGGTTCAATTTATTCATTACTTTTTAAGGATGAGGAGGTTGGACAGCGGGGAGAGGGAGGAGGGTGGGGGGAGGGAGGGAAGCAGGAAGGAGAAGAGAGGAGGAGGGGGGGAAGGGGAAGGGGGAGGAAAAGGAAGAAATGAGGAGGGGGGGGAAAAAGGGAAGAAAGAGGAAGGGGAAGAGTGGGAGAGAGGGGAAGGGA
>NC_051421.1:28272385-28274885 GCF_015228065.2 Penaeus monodon | reverse complement strand
CATATATCTTTGCCATCATGACCACCACGAGTTCACTAGAAAAGCAAAGGCAAATTATCTCGATTAATTGTCCTCCCCGCCCTTATTCTCGTTCCCTTTCCTTTTCCTCCATCCATCCCTCCTTCCCTGTAGACTTCCCATCCTTCCGCTCTCCCTTTTCTTTTTCCCCATCTTCCCCTTCCCCCTTTTGCCCTCTTGTCTCTTTTCCCTTTCTCCATCGCTTCACTCCCTTCCCTTTCCTTTTCCCCGCACCCTTCCTCTCCTATCCTAAACCCTTTCCCCCTTTCCATCGATTCTCTCCTACCGCAGTTTCTCCCCATACGCTTTCTTCCATTCCCCTCTCCCTCCTCTTCCTTTCCCCTCTTCCGCCGTTTCCCTCCCTAACTCCCGTTTCTACCCATACCCTTCCCCTTCCTCCCCCCCCCCCCTTAACCCCTTTCCTCACTATTTTGACATCTTCGGTAAACAACCTGCTCACTTTTCCCCTTCTCATGCCACGTTCCTCATCGTCGTCTATTCAGAATGTTGCTCTGTAATCCCCTCTCATCCTTTCAGTCATGTTGCAATCGCAGTGTGCAATGCATTTCAATCTATCATGACTTGCTTTTGTTTGTTTGTTTATCCCTTTATTTTTTTTTTGCCTTCACGCCCACAAGCTGGTCCGTGGCTGATGCTCGGACGGGAGTGCAATCAAGGCAAGGCAGCCAATAACAAATCAATGTTCCAAAAAAGCGCCGCCTTCGCCCCGATTGGAAGGAAAGCTCTGGCGTACAGGGAGACTTCCTATATATTTTCTTTGGGTGAATATGGAGTTTAAATAGTTCGAAGCTAAATTTCAGAAGGGAGTGGTGATATAATCAAGATTAAGGGACCAATCTCCTTCTGTAAGTCTCTCTTCTTCTCCTTCTCTTTCTCTGTCTGTCTGTCTGTCTGTCTGTCTGTCTGTCTGTCTGTCTGTCTGTCTGTCTTCATCTCATCCTCCTCCTCCCCTCCCCCCTATCACACACTTTGCCAAACTTTAGAAAGAAGAAAAGAAGAAGATGATGATGATGATGATGATGGTGATGGTGATGATGATGATGATGATGATGATGATGATGATGATGATGATGATGATGATGATGATGATGATGATGATGATGATGATGATGATGATGATGATGATGATGATGATGATGATGATAAAAAAAACGAAGAGAGAGAGAGAGAGAGAGAGAGAGAGAGAGAGAGAGAGAGAGAGAGAGAGAGAGAGAGAGAGAGAGAGAGAGAGAGAGAGAGAGAGAGAGAGTGAGAGAGAGCACAAAAGGCGACAAACAAGCAACCAAGTAAACATGGTCATACAGGCATCTTTCATGCATACGCTAATCCTGGAGTTAGCGTAAACGGAGCTTAGCAACAATAATAAAAAAAATAAGAACTTTGTTGAATAAATACACTGCAGAGATTGAAGGAAGTAATTTGGTTTGCATTAGTGATGACTGAATGCTTCGTTTAACTGACCTCAACCTTTCTGATCACACTTCAAATAAAACAGTGAATGCCAAATGCAGACATCTGTCAACCTTTTAAAACAAATCCATTAAGACGACGCTGAAACATTATTCCTTATCATACTGATAATAACAAAGATGATAAAGAATTATCATAATACAAAACAATGATGGCAATATAAAAATGGTAAAATATTAAAGCAATTGCAGACATGAGGGAGATAATGATGATCATTAAATACCAACAATAACTTCAATGGCACGATGCCACGGATTCCGCAACCCAAGTTTATAAATATCTCGATTCACCATAATGAGGAACAGATTGTCAAGTATTTTGTATTCCTTCCACAGATCATTTGGCAACTAATGATAAGACCGCATTGGTGTAATTGGCCACATAGCGTGAAGGTTTGCGTAAAAGGACAAGCACAGGCTTGCGAAATTTTCCCTTAATTGGCACAGACTGATTGAACATAGCCGATTCCCCTCCTCCTTTTAATGAATAAATAAAGAGATAAATAAAAAAAATCGACGAATGCCTCACACCCCTAAAAATAAAGAAAGAAAAACTGAGACTGAAATAATTCTGATTCTGAAATTCTTTACGAGTCGAGCCCCATCTTCAAGGAGACGTGAGTGCGCACTTTTGATCTAGCTGTTATTTACAGCTGAAACTAAACTCCCCTTTTTTTCACGCATTGGCGACGGCGACGCGAAAATTAGCAACGACTACTTCAGCGGCTGCTATGAAACTGTCAGCTGAATACCTGGGCAGAGGCAGTCAAGCTTAATGCCAGGGTGAAGTTTCTCACAGTGGAAGTAATGCGGGCCGCCTGCCTGCTTGTCTACATACTTGTTTCTCGGTGGTTGACGAGTTGGTTATCCTTATCTCTTTCTTTAATCTCCTCATCTTTCCACCTCTTTCTCTTTCTCTCTTCTCGTTGTCCTCTCTTTCTCTCTTCACCACACCTTTCTCTTGTTACTCTTCTTTCTTTCTCTTACTCTCC
>NC_051421.1:28257385-28267385 GCF_015228065.2 Penaeus monodon | reverse complement strand
CTCTCTCTCTCTCTCTATATATATATATATATATATATATATATATATATATATATATATATATATATTTATATATGTATATATATATATATATTAATATATATATTATATATACACATATATGTATAGGCATGCAGTATGCATATCTATTAAAATCAAAATCAGTAAACAGATCTCTTCCCCTGCATTCTTCCCTCCCCCCTGCCACCCAAACCCACTATGACACCCCTCCCCCCCCCACCCACGCGGGAATGCGCAAAACTTCGTCGAGATCCGCGAAACGTGACATTTAAGGACAAGTGGTTTCCTGAAAGTTTGCGGACGAAGGCTGCCTCGCCGGGGACACGTGAGGAGAGGAGATTCAATATGGCGAAGTTACCGTAAGCGCTCTAAAAGGGGGTGGGGTGGGATGGGGTGGGGCTAGGGTAGGGAGGAGGGCAGAGGGAGGGAGGGGGGTAGGAAGGACTAAGAGATAGTGGGGGGAGGGAGGGAGGGGTAGGAAGGCTAAGGGATGATGGGGGGAGGGAGGGAGGGAGGGGGAGGTAGGAAGAGTAAGAGATATGGGGGGGGGGTATATGGAGTTAAGGTAAGGTGATTAGAGACTGATGTAGGTAGGAGTGTAAAGGGTCTTCCTCCTCTTATTTTCTTCGTTTTCTTTCCTTCTCTCTTTCTTTCTCTCTCTTTTTCTTCCAATATTCCTGGAAGTAAAATCAGAAAGAGGAAAGACGAGGAAGGAGGATAAAGAAAACAAGGAATGAAAGGAAAAGATGAAGAAGAAAGAAAGGAAAACAGGACAGGGACAGGAAGGCTAAAAAAAAAACAAAAAAAACACGAAGAGGAAGCGAAGAGGATGAGAATAATAGTGCAAGAAAACAAGAAAAAAAACTACAAAGAGGAGAAGAAGAACGAGATAATACCACAAGAAAATAAGAAGGAGGGGAAAGGGGGAGAAAGAAGCAAAAGAAATGGCTGGTATCAAGAACAGCAGCAGTAACAGATGCGCGTTCTTGTTCATGCAGAGCGAAGACGTCCAAATAAACAGATAACATAATGAGCTTGTACATGAATGCTAATCTGATATCGTTTGATTGATTGACTGCGGGTGTGTGCGTGTATGTGTGTGCGTGTGTGTTTGTCTTTCTGTATGTGCATTTTTTTTCATTTGTCTATCTGTTCATCTATTTTTGAGTGAGTGTCACTGTGAGCGTGAGTGTGAGAGTGTGAGTGTGAGAGTGTTTGTGAGAGTGTGAGAGAGAGAGTGTGTGTGGTTGAGTGTGTTGTGTGGTGTGTGGTGGGTTTGTGTGTGTGTGTGTGCGTGTGTGTGCGTGTGTGTGCGTGTGTGTGCGTGTGTGTGAGATACTGCATGCATGTGTGTATGATCACTGAGCCGTGCCCCCCGCAGCCCAGGGACGTGACACGGCGAAGGAGAGCCCAGAGAAGAGCCGGAACAAATTACCGAGATGGACGCTCTGGCGCATCACGTAGTAACTTGGCTTAGGGCGGGCGGGCGGGCGGTGTGAATGGGCGGCCTTGTTGCGGGCGGGAGACGGAGAGAGGGGGGTAGTGGATGTGGGATATTGGAGAGGGGGGGGATGGGTGTGGGGGTTGCTAGTTATTTCGAGGGCGACGTGTTTACGGAACCGCGAGTCCCGGCGCGGCTCCTCAGCGCTGCCACAACAAAAGCGCAGGCTCTGAGGTATTATTAGCGAGGGGGGGGGGATGGAAGAGGAGAGAGGGGAAGAGATGGAGAGGAGGAGCAGGAGAAGGAGGAAAGTGGGGGAACAGGAGATGGAAAGGAGAAGGAAGGTGGAGGAGCAGGAGAAGGGAGAGAGGAGGAGGAAGGTGGGGGAGCAGGAGAAGGGAAGGTGGAGGAGTAGGAGATGTGAAGGAGGAGGAAGATGGAGGAGCAGGAGAAGGGAAGGAGGAGGTGCAAGGTGCAGAGACACGGAGGGAGGAGGGGAGGGGGAAAGGAGAAGGGTGGGTAGGGGCGGGGAGCGGGGGGAGGCGAGGGGTTCATATCAACCCTCCTTAATCTTTAATCAAGCTCCTCTCTCCCACCTCCTGCACCTCGTCACCTCTTATCTATCTCAGTTCTCGTTGGGTCTCCTTTGCCTTCGTTCTTTCTCAGCTTTTCGTTTCATATTCACCACCATTTCTCTCCTCCTCCCTTCGCTGCACTGCGTTGGAGAACTCATGTAATTGTCGGGATCGGTGTGTTTCGTTATAAATGGCCTGGCTAATACGTCAATTTCAGTGGGAAACTCAAACTAAAGACGCATACAACGTTGGCTGGATGCCGCAGTATATCGCAAAACACACATATTTAAAGATATATAATGTGTAGTCTAAAAAGTGGCGAAGTTCTAGTTTATAAACCGCTGAGAGTGATATATGTAGTGTTCAAACAGTCGGTGCATAATTTTACGTGTACAAGGAGAACAGAAGTACAGTTTGAGCCCTCTGATGCGCATATCATGGCACTGTAATGTACACGGTGAGACAGGCTATATGTTATGCGCAGGCTATGTTATGTGATAATGATTTCATAGTTGAACTACAGTGCGAAACAAATGTGTTACAGCGAGGAATCAAATGCATTAATTAGTTTACACTAAAATGAGTTCGCACGGAAGAGGGCGTTCTCGGTATAGGCGTTAATAATACATAAGATTCCGACCTCGAGAAATGCTGAAGTGACTAAGACCAACGTTAAGGCGCCATATTGCTATAAGCGGGGCAGTGACCCCCCTACTTGACCCTCTCAACAATAACAGAGTGCCAGAGCTGCTGACTGTATGTACCCACGTCACGAACCTCCTGCCCTCCCTTTCTCCTCACTCATTCACTCACTCAATCACTCACTCATTCAGCCTTTTTGTCAAGTCTTGCTTTCTTTCACATCTCTCCTTCCATTCTTCTGTTTTCTTTCCATCTTTTATTCCTGTGGATCAATCTCCCAAAGTCCTTCCCTGATTCTTATATACGTATCTCTTATGTCTTCCCTTTCCTTTTCCTCTCCCTCTCCCTCTTCCATCCCTTTTCAAAGTTATCGGCGGATATGACCGAATGACAGCTACAGTCATAAGGCGCTACAGAAACGAACGACGGAGACCTGTTGAACTAAAATCAAAATTGGGAAAGCCTTACTTTGCAGAAAGAGGACACAGGATTCGGAATTCAGGAACGCAGAGCCATCGGCGGGAGAAGTCAGGGACAAATCTCCAGGTAGAGACACTAAACTAAACGTCACTGTACACTTTCGGCAATAGATGACGCTGTTTCAAGAATGTCACAGGTCGAGAAACTAAACGCTTGCGCCATTACGAGGCTCCGACAAAAGATGGCGCTGTTCTCCCTCCCCCCTCCGCCTCCCTTACCAACAACACGATGCTGGATCCGAAGGCTTGACGTGGGAGACTGACCTTCTTCCCCGGCGAACTGGCAAGTGCAGTTGACAGGGATCACTCAGGAGTTACTGATGACTAACTTCCTCCTCGCCTTCAGGCTGCTGTTTCAACACAGACGCGGCTGGCCAGGATTACTTGGCCATGACTTGACCTCGAAGACCCGAAAGGACACGACTATATGTAACGCAGCTAATCACTGGTCAGTCCCAGGGAAGCTCAATCATGTGTTAACTCTTGCCCTGTGATTAGAAAACGCACAGGAGACGAAGAAGACGAGAAAGGGGGATGAGGAAGCTCGGAGAGAGATAGGAAAAGAAACAGACACAGAAAGAGTGACAATACGGAACGAAGAAATCTGTGACTGAAAACAATAATAATAATAATAATAATAATAATAATAATACTGATAATAATTTCCCTTAAGTTTCTCGGTGTGTTTTCCGGATCAACCTCTTTGTCCTTCCTTCTCTTCTTATCGCTTTATCCTTTGTGATCCTTTACCCTTTGTTTTCTCCCTTTCCCTACCCCCCCTTCCACCTTTCTTCCTCTAAAACCTTTTAGAAAAAACACCCTATCTGTTCACCAACAACCCCCCCACCCCTTCCTAAACCCTACTACCCCCCCCCCCTAAAAAAGTGCGAAGACTAAGTGGCTGACGAAGATCACTTATCGCTATTTTGCAAGTACCGCGTCATCAAAAGGTTCGCCTAAAAGGGTTTGGGGAGAATCTGCGAAATTTAATCATCTCAGTCGCCGCTCCCGAAGGGTTTGGGATGATAAGGGGAGGGAGGGGGTGGGGGAGAGGTGGGAGAGGGGAACAGGGGGTAGAGGGAGAGAGGGAAGGAGTGGGGGAGAGGTGGGAGAAGGGAGGGATGGAGTGGGGAGGGGTGGAGAGGGGAGGGATGGAGGGGGTAATCTTTTTTCCTAACACTGAATGAGAGGAGAGATAGAAAGAAAGAAAGAAAGAAAGAAAGAAAAGAGAGCAAGAAATCCTCGCTCTATTGCAGTATTAATCAGATTCATGATGAAGCCTGATCAAAGAAGCTTTGCTGTTTATCTTCATTATTACCACTGCTAACCGTAATACTATTGCCACCACTACCATTATCATCATCATCATCACCTATTCAACCATTTACTGACAATTATCTCAAACCAATCAATCTCCTGCAACACATTCGTTCATGCAACACGTTCCACTGCAACAATATCCCCGTACAAATTACCGGAGAGTGAGCATGCTACAAAATTCAAGGGACTGTAAACACGTGCCAATACACCTCCAATATACATAGTTCCATATGATTCATTGAGACAGGAAGGAGACGGGGGGAGGGATGAGGGAGGGGGCAGGATAATAGTGACCAAGAGACACACAACAACAGTATCTAGCAGTGAAGGGGAAATAGTAATAGTGATAATAATGATAATAGTAATAATGCTGGTAACGATAACGACAACGATAATGATGATAATAATGATAAGGGTAAAAATTACAGGAACAACAGTAATAATAATTATCATTATTATAATAAGGTTAATTATTAAATAACGACGACGGCGACGATAATGAACAATAATAATGACAATGAGAGAGAGAGAGAGAGAGAGAGAGAGAGAGAGAGAGAGAGAGAGAGAGAGAGAGAGAGAGAGAGAGAGGAGGGGAGGAGAGAGAAGAGAAGAGGGAAGGAGAGAGAAGAGAAGAGAGGAGGAGAGGAGAGGAGAGGAGAGAATAGGAGAGGAGAGGGGAAGATGTGGGGAAGGGAGTGGGGAGTGAAGGAAAGGGTAAGGGAAAGAGAGGGGAGGGGAGGGGATAGGATAATAGGGGATAGGAAAAGAGAGGGAGAGAAGGAGGGAAGGAGAGAAAGAGGAAGAGGAGGAGACAGAGAGAGAGATAGAGATAAATAGATAGATAGATAGAGATGATATGGCAATAAGGTTAAGAAAGATTGATAGGAATATAGCATATAAAATAACTCTGATAAATGAGGGATCTAATAAAAAAAATGGGGATATGAAAACAAGATGAAAAGAACAGGGATGTAAAAAATGTTTAAATGTTAAAGACATCTGAATTAAGGAAAATATGTCAGGCGATGCGGTAAACACATCAAAATGAGAGAGAGAGAGAGAGAGAGAGAGAGAGAGAGAGAGAGAGAGAGAGAGAGAGAGAGAGAGAGAGAAGAGAGAGAGAGGAGAGAGAGAGAGAGAAGAGAGATAAGAGAGAGAGAGAGGAGAGAGAGAGAGAGAGAGAGAGAGAGAGAGAGAGAGAGAGAGAGAGAGAGGAGAGAACTAGAGACAGCTAGCTAGCTAGCTAGATAGATAGATAGCAGGACAGATAGAAAGGGAAAGAGAGAAACGCAGAATCAAAATTCATACAAACACGCAGTGGTAATGACAAAAACATATACAACAAGGCAGGCAGACCGAACAAAGCAAAAGACACAAGCATAAATATTCACCAAATAAATAAAACTCATCACAGGAGGTAACCACCAATCAAATTAATTAGCAATTCATCCATCTTCACTAATCACACGACCACCATTACCGCCACAGCATCACCAACATCTAAACATTAGGCATTAGCATTAAATAACTATTATGAGAGCTGGCCCTTCCCCACGATGAATAATAAAATTTCGTCAGTGATCGCTAGTGGGTACAAACACCTGTTTTTTTTTTTAGCCCGTTCAATAAAGGGCGTTTTTTCTCTCTTTTTTGTCTTATCTGATGGAGGTAATGTCTGTAATCATTTCGATAACCTTTTACTTGCGTTGTCTTCTTGTCCTGATAGTTTAACATTATTTTATTATCTATTCGGCTTCATTTCCATAACCCGGTTCCAAAATACACGAATATAAATTCCATTCTAATGACTATTCTCACACACAATCATTATGACCATTATCACCACCATCATTATCAATGGCACGATCACGGTCGACGGCATTTGGACGATCATCTTCACCCAATGAGCACTTGTACGCACAACAATTATCTTGATGTTTAACCATACTGTTGTCTATCCATGTCGTTGTCGATCCATTCTGTTGTCTATCCATGTTGTTGTCGATCCATTCTGTTGTCTATCCATGTTGTTGTCGATCCATTCTGTTGTCTATCCATGTTGTTGTCAGTCCATACTGCTGTATATCTATATTGTTGTCAATCCACTGCTGTACATAACTACACCTATTGAATAGCCATAGAACACGACCCAGAATATGATCATCTTAGCCTCATCTTTGTGACTATCTGAATTTGTAATAAGAATTAGAATATGAATACAAGGCATACCAAACAACAGCCACTTCATGAGTCATCTTGGAACATGACTGGTTTCATGTTAAAGTAAAATCAAAATTGTAAATTAAGAAATCAAGATAACAGAGAAAAAAAAATTGAAGAGGATTTTGATCAGTCAGAATAGTGGATTCTTTGTGATTGGTTTCCTTTTACGCTGTTTCTACGAATGATTGCTTTGTGTCTGCTGTATATTTACTAACGTTTTATACTGTCTTTTTATGAGCAGTCGATTTCAGTTTATGGCGATGGAAAGTGTGCTCGGACAAGATAGTAAAATATTCTGCATGAAAAAGGATTCGTATTTTTTTTTATATCGCGCGCACACGGGGCATGCACCACTGGACTGACAAACAATATAGTGATATACATGATGGCAGACAAATCCAATATACACAAGAAATTGAATGAAAAATGTAGCATTTTTGGTGATTCTCCTGGCCTTTATCTTCAGATTTGAATTGTATAGTGCATTTTTCTGTCACTGTATCACCACGAAAGAATAAACATGGCAAAATCTCTCTCTCTCTCTCTCTCTCATAAACGCACACATAAAGCATTCGCGATGGAAGCTTCACATTTTTGGAACATGCAGCAGGTAAACACTGGGCTAATTTAGAACCCGCATCCGCTATTAACAATTTCAACGGCCTTTACAACGCAGGAAAATGAGCTCTTGTTGTGTAGCAACGCAATGGGTTTAAAAATAAGCACAATGCAATAAAGTTCAAACAAACAAATACATAAAAAGGGTCTTCGCTGAAGTGTCTAAGGGCATTTTTACAGCTAAATAAAGAATATAAAATAAAGTTGTTCGGTAAAGAGCAGTGAACCGATTCAGTTCATTAAACTGTGAATGAATCAGTGTCACTTAAATAGTTTCAGCTCTGACATTTTATGAAAGGCATCATGCATTAAAAATAAAATCCCCGAATATGATATACCTCTTTTATTGGTTCATTTTGTTGTTGCTTTTGTTCTTTGCATTTATTGATTTTCTACTACATTCTCTTTATTACTATCATTATGAGCAGTAGTAGTAATAATAATAGTAGTAATGTTGAATTGAATTATATATATTGGTGTTTTGTGGTATCGTTATTATCATTGTTGTTATCACTATGATCATAATCATAATCATCAATATCAGTGATGAAAAAAGACTGCTGGTGAGTGATATCATCAACACTATCATCATCACCCTTTACCTTCCACTATATCACCGTCATCAGTTCAGGTCGTGAGACAATCTAACAACTACACGTCATTTACAAATCTTAAATTGTGATTTCTTTAATTCCCTTCCATGCTTTTTACTCCTTATCGGACGACCGCCTACAGTGGAACCTGATTCTGTGATCGGGGGTTGTGGGCATCGTAACCGCAGTGTATGTGGTCATTCCTCTTTCATTCTGCACGCCCCTCTTTCCTTTTCTCTCTCTGTGCATTTGCATGTATCATTTTGGGTTAGTTATGGGCGTGCCACCGTATACAAATGTACATGTATGTATGCGCTATGTGGATCTTTCTCTTATATATACACACCCATCCATCCTCTCTCTCTCTCCTCACACAACACACCACACACACACACACACACACACACACACACACACAACTACACACACACACACAACCACACACACACACACACACAACACACACACACACACACAAACAAACACACAACACACAACACAAACACACACACAACACAACAAAAACACACACACACACACAACACACCAACACAAACACATAACACACTCACACACAACACCCTCCTTCAAATAATATTATATTATATATTATTATATATATATATATATATACATATATATATACACACAAACAAAAACACACATACACATCTATATATATATATACATAACAGGTGTGTGTACAACATAATATATATATATATATATATTATAATGTATATATATATATATATATATATATAATATATTTATATATACATATATACTATATACATATATATATATATATATATATATATATATATATATATATATATATTATTATTATACATGGCTGCCATCAACCATCGACCTGTGTTACGACCGTCAACTAATTGCATGACCTCTGCATGACCTGACGCCGCTTTACTCCGACTGCGACGGACCAACGGGACTCGGAATACGTGGACGAGACATGGGGGTTTGTTCAGGTTCGAGCCTCGGTCTGGTCGACTCAGAATGGGTCGTATGGGGAGTAAGGGCGAGGGAGAAGGAGAACGACCTTAGACGGACTTGTGGAAGAAGGTGACTATGGCTGGTCGGTCTTTCTTTCTGTTCTTTCTGTTGTGTTATATTGATATATGTTTGCGGATGAGGTGATTTTCGTACAGTTTTGTTATCCGGTGATTGGTATAAATACAAATCAATTATTAATTGGCTTTATACTCCCTCCCTTTGCATACTTACAGTATATTACTTTAAAACGGGCAGTACTATAAAGAGAAAAGCTAAAAGGAAATAATATAATATCTAACAGAGATGATTGTAACACGGAAAATATACAAGCCGAGCTTATTGATGACTGATTGTCAATTAGTAAATATAACAAGGTTAGAACAGAAGAGCTCGCATATGAATTAATGATTTGACTCTCTTAATGGATAATTAATGAAATGTGGACATAGAATTAAAAAAAACACAAAACCAAAATATATTAACTTAGATTGGGTTCTGCTATGCGCCCGGTTCTGTAACAACCGGTGTCATTGTTAATGAACGAAAGCTACGTAACAATATATATATATATATATATATATATATATATATATATATATATATATATATATTGTGTGTGTGTGTGTGTGTGTGTGTGTGTGTGTGTGTGTGTGTGTGTGTGTATCAATAAACACACACACACACACACACACAACCACACACACACACAAATATATATATATATATATATATATATATATATATAATATATATATTGTGTGTGTGTGTGTGTGTGTGTGTGTGTGTGTGTGTTGTTGTGTGTGTTGTGTGTATGTTGTGTGTGGTATATATGTGTGTGTGCGTGTGTGTGGTGTGTGTGTGTGTGTATACATACATACATTATACATATATATATATATATATATATATATATATATATATATATAATATAATAGTATATATATATATATATATATATATAGGCGCGGTGACAATGGTTAAGAGTAGGGACTCAAGACTGTCAGACGGCAATTCGAGTCGAGGGTTCAGAGTCACGGCCGGCACGGTTTTCCCTTGGCAAAGAAACTTCAC
>NC_051421.1:28244885-28249885 GCF_015228065.2 Penaeus monodon | reverse complement strand
TTCCTGAATCCGGTTGAAGGATGAAGAGATGAGAGAGAGAGAGAGAGAGAGAGAGAGAGAGAGAGAGAGAGAGAGAGAGAGAGAGAGAGAGAGAGAGAGAGAGAGAGAGAGAGAGAGAGGAGAGAGAGATCGGGATAGAGTCCAGGATATCCCGATAAGGCAGGTATTATCATACCGGGCTGCGGTTAATCATCGCGTTGCCATAAGTAAAACCACAGTAACCGACACAGAAGATCCGGTGAATAACGGGAGAGGAGAAAGGGGTGAAAGGTGAGTCAAGAGGTGAGTCACTGCATGAGTCATTACTGTAGGATCACGGTTAAGTAGAGGTTAAAACGTCAGATCGAATTAAAGCGTACTATCAGCCCTAGAGCCAATCCTGGTCTCATAGAGGAAGGTTGGTCTCGCTTTATTGGAATAAGTCAGTCGCGATAAGTTCGTCGCCCACAAGAACCTAAGTATTAATATGTCTTAGTGCTCATAGAGTCGGTCTTGTCACATGGCGTTTACTCTTAGCAATCAAAGCTAAGAAATATATAACTTATCAGTTGGATGAACTCCGAAAGAATATTATTCTAAAATATATTTATAGCTTTCGGCTTTCAGGTTTAGTATGGATAATTTGTTTTACAAAATACGACCGCGAAAAAAAAAAATACTTTTCTCGCCAACGACGCATTAGTTATAACTAGATTTAATCTGTAGAAGTTAGATATTCATTTCTACACTCTAAAAAACAACGACCATGATTTAGCTTTTTAGCGTACGCAAGGCTGTGAAACCGGATTCTGCTTTCAGAACCAAACTAAACTAAACCAAACTTTACACTGCCGACAATACCTGCCCCTCACAAACTAACCCACAGCAAACTCCAGGGTCCTCTTTGCATCCTACACGGCTATTGACAATCTCCATTCTTCATTTTTTTGCACAACGGCTTTATGAAAAACGGGAGGCAGAACGTAAACATTTCCCGACGACCTAGATCCAATACTAAAGCACTGACCTCGCTCGCAGCGCCACAGATTGACAATGTCTTTTGACATCCCAGCCTCGCTCGTAAGCCAACAAAGGAGCATTGTGACAGAATAACTTGTAGGGCACAGTATACCCCCTCCCTCTTCCTTTCCCGCGTCTACATACCACAATAACCTCTTACCCGATGGCATGTGGCCTTTGACCCCTCCTCTCCCTCCCTTGCCCTGACCTACATCACCGGAGTACTCAGCTCCTGTTACTATGTATGACGTAATGGACGGCTGTTGTGTCGAGGCAGGCACTGCGGTGTTCTGCGTGCTTGTGCCGGCATTCATATTTTCTTCGGCTCGAGCGAAAGATAAGTCGCTATTTGCGCCGGTGCAGGAGGGAGAGAAGTGAAAGGGAAAAAGGAAAGGAGAGTGGGAAAAGTAGAAATAGAAAAACTAGTAAAGGGAAAGTGCAAAGGAGAGTGAGATAGACAGATATGTAGATGGATAGATAGACAGACTGACAGATAGATAGATATAGTTAAAAAGGAAAGGAAGGAAGGAAGGAAGGAAGGAAGAAAGGAAGGAGGGAGAGGGAGGAAGAGAGAAACTGAGAAAAAGAAAGAGAGAGAGAGAGAGAGAGAGAGAGAGAGAGAGAGAGAGGAGAGAGAGAGAGAGAGAGAGGCAGAGATCAAGAAAGCCAAAGAAAGCTAATGAAAGTCAACTGAAGCCCGTGCCCCTCCTCCTCCTCCTCCTCCAGTGTTTCCCATTTCAGACACTCCTTGCACCAAAGACACCTCGACTTAATCAGAATTCCCCAACACCTTTTCCGCAAATGACCTGCAGAACGAGACAAGTTGGGTCATGACCCGAGAATTGAATCAGTTAAACGTCTTGTGAACGACGCATCGGACGAGGTAATGAAGGGATAAAACAAGGAGAAAGAAACAAAAAAGGGAAAAGAGGAAGTGGAAAATAAGGGGAATTATGGTGGGGAAAGGAAATATAAAACAAGACAAAGGTATAATGAATGACCTGTCACTCTGACAAAGGAAATAAGAGACACTGGGAGTAAAGATGGGATTAAAAAGACAGGAAGGAGAAGTGAAGGGGGAGTAACGGAAGCGAAAAATGGGCGTAGGTAAAACATTATGGGCTTTCACAGAGAGAAAAATGCGCTCCCATTCAAATACATGGAGCAATGGAGCTTCCCATAAGCACACTGACAGAATACTAATATGGAGAAAAGGAAGAAAGAAGGAAGAAGAAGAAAAGAAGACAAAACAATCAAGATAATGATGATGATAATAACAGTAATAAGAAGAAAGAGAAAACGAAGAGAGAGAGAGAGAGAGAGAGAGAGAGAGAGAGAGAGAGAGAGAGTGAAAGAGAGAGTGAAAGGAGAGAGAGAGAGAGTGAAAGAGAGAGTGAAAGAGAGAGAGAGAGAGAGAGAGAGAGAGAGAGAGAGAGAGAGAGAGAGAGAGAGAGAGAGAGAGAGGAGAGAGAGAGAGAGAGAGAGAGAGAGAGGACAGAAGTGAGCACAAAATCACACACGATTAAGCAAAGGTGGGCAGTCTGAAAGGCTTGAGTGATGGGGTGGCCAGGGAAGAGAAGGCGATCAGAGAGACCTCTATTTCTTCCTTCTCCTTCTTCTTCTCCTCCTCTTTGCTACCTTTTCCATCCTTCTTCTCTTCCTCCTCCTCCTCTTCCTCCTGCTCCTCCTCCTCTTCCTTCTCCTCCACATCTTTATCTTCTCTATCTACTATTACCACTTCTTCTCCGTTCCCCTCTTTCAGTATTCTTACTTCCACGTCAGCTGTTGGTATCGAGAGCACAATCGAAAGGACCAGCCTTGATCTCCAACTTGAAAAGCGAGGGAAGGCAGAGGGAGGAGGAGGGAAGGAGGAAAGGAAGGAAGGAAGAATGGAGGGAGGGCGAGACGAAAAGAAGGAAGGAAGGAGGGAGCGAGGGCGAGAGGAAAGGAGAGAGGGAAGGATGGAAGGAGAGAGAGATGGAAGGAGGGAGGGAGAGAGGAAAGAGGAGGAATAAAGAAAGGAAGAATGGAAGGAGGGAGATAGGGAAGGGAGGGAGGGAGGAAAGGATAAGAAGGATTGATAGAATGAGGAAAGAAAGGGAATGAAGGTGAGAAGGAGGAAAGGAATAGAGGAAAGGATGAGACGGATGAAGGAATAGAGGAAAGGATAAGATGGATGAAGCAAGGCAAGGAAGCAAAGAAGGGAAAGAGGGTGAAGGGAGGAAGTCTGGACCCTGATAAATGAATGGGAGAGAATGCTGGAGAGATGGCTGGGTGTGACGAAAACGAAAAGAAAGGAATGAAGAGGGAGGGTGAAAGAGGTGAACGAGATGAAAAAAAAAGATAAAGTAAGTGAAATTACGACGGAAAAAAGAGTAAAGAAAGAAAGAAAGAAAATACGCTGACTATGAGAGTACAGCAGACACAAGAAAAAGATAGGGAAGGTGGAGCATGGCTGAGACGCAAGCAATATTGGCAGAGACGGGCGATTTCATCCTCAATTTGGGTTCATGGCTCAAAGGGCGATTTATTATGTTGATGAAAGAGAGAGAAAAAAATATCTCACCAGGAAGTGGAAAAGTGAAATGGGGAAAAAGATGAAAAATAGAATTAGGAGAGAAAATATATTTACGACAGAAGCAGTTGAGAATGAGTTGACGAGTGACCTCCCTCATAAAAAAAGAAAGATAAAAGAAGGAATGAAATAAACAAAAGCAAAACGAAGAAATGAAAGAAAGCAATTCATGGAAAAAAACAAACTGACAGAACGGGGTTGACTGATTTTCGATCCAGGATATCTTTTTAAATTTCGTCAAGATTTCACGTTATCCTAAAAGTCTCGAGTCGAAAGGACAAAATATCTTCCCAAACACTCGCCCCCCCAGTTTTCTATTATTATCTCGTCTCAAAACCATTCCTACTATGCCATCTCATTATTTGTCTCTCATTTATGCCTTCTTATGCCATCTCATTCTTTGTTTCTTATTTATCCAGAAACTTTTTTCTTTCATTATCATATTCTTATCACACCGTATATTCTTGCTTAACAAATTCAATCTTTTATTTGAAAATCAATAGATTTGAAAACACGAGCAAGGAATTCTTGCTGTTATGGAATCACCGAGTGGAGTAACGAATGCTCTTTCTGGGTCAATCATAATTTCAATGCGGTACAATGGTTGAACTATTAATTCATTAATCATTTTTGTAGTGCTTTTGTGGCCCTTTCGTACCTCACATACAAAGTCCGATCGATAAGCATCCAACTAGTACCGGTATTAGACTTAAGAAACCACCATCCACTTCAAAGTAAACTCTCTGGCTGTCTCCCCACTAAGCCAAGGAGCTTCCCACTGCTGGAAACATTTCTCCAAGTTCTTTTTGCGACATCCTCATAAGGTGCCCCTTGCGTTTCCCTTGATCTGCGAGAACGCTCTAAAGCTGCGGTTCTCAGACTTGGAGGCACGTCCTACTAGGGGGGATATGAGCAATACTAAAGAGATAGTCGAGATATTGATAAGGGAAAAATTGATATGATTACACATTCTTCATCTATCCATCCATCCATGATAACATGCTTTCGTTAAACTAGAACAAAAAATATGCAATAATAACAACAGACGTCTACGTATTTCATCCTATTTCCCAACTCCATACACAAGAAAAAAGAAAAAGAAAGAGCTTTCGAAGATCTTCCAAGGTCACGACCCGTTGCATTGCTCGACCGCGGGGTTAAAAAACAACCACATAATCACCAAACAAGAGACCGACCTTCAAACAAGCAGACAGGGTTAACAAGCCATTGTGTGGAGGAGGATAAGGAGAGGAGAGCGGGTAGGGGAGAGGGAACAAGGCAAGAAAAGGCAGGGAAAAGGGAAGAGCAGTGGCGGGGGGGGGGGGGGGGGGGGGAGGAGGAGGGGGGTAAGGGAAGTGGAGGGGACAGAAGTGACGGAAGAGTAAAAGGGAAGAAGAAGTGTGTAAAGGGTAAGTGAAGGAGATAA
>NC_051421.1:28234885-28242385 GCF_015228065.2 Penaeus monodon | reverse complement strand
GGTTAACAGAATGGTTCGAAGTCAAACAAGGAGTGCGATAGGGTTGCATTCTGTCTCCGCACCTCTTTAATATATATTCTGAAACAATTATGAGAGGTGCTCTAGAGAATTTTGAAGGAACTGTGGATGTTGGAGGATACAAAATATCAAATCTGAGGTACGCCGATGATATAGTTTTGATTGCCAGCAGTATCACTGAACTACAACAACTACTAGATAAAGTTAGAGAAGCAAGCGAAAAAGCTGGCTTGTTTCTTAATGCCAAGAAAACTAAGATCATGAAGATTCAAAGATAACCGGCAATGAACAATGATGAACATGTTACAATCAATGGAATGATTGTGGAAAATGTGAAAGAGTTCACTTATCTTGGAGCTGTTTTAACTAATACATATGATGATTCACCGGAGATAAAAAGAAGAATTACCATTGCCAAAAGCGCCACAATTGCTCTCAATAACATCTGGAAAGACCGAAGCATTACCTTACGGACAAAGCTGAGGTTATTGAACTCATTAGTTTTCCCAATTGCATCGTATGGTTCTGAGTGTTGGGTGTTGAAGTAGATAGACAAGAAAAAGATCAATAGTTTCGAAATGTGGTGTTACAGACGAGTACTGCGTATTAGCTGGACAGAGAAGAAGACGAATGATGAAGTGCTGAGAAAAATAAATTGTAAAGACCGACTGTTGGACATCTTGAACAAGAGGAAATTAAAGTTTATTGGTCATGTAATGAGAAGTAAAAGTATTGAGAAAAACTTGCTGACAGGGATGGTGATAGGAAACAGAGGAAGAGGGAAACCGAAGACAAGACTGAGCGACAATATCAAAGATATTTGCGGGCTGTCGATGGTACAAGCGGAAAGAAAAGCGTAAGATCGAGTTTAATGGCGAAGGATGGTGGAGAGGTCCACGGCTGCTCAAACATGAGCATACCGTTATTGATGATGATATATATATATATGTTTATATATATATATATATATATATATATAATATATATATATATATATATATATATATATATATATACACACATACACACACACACACACACACACACACACACACACACACACACACACATACATGCACATGTGTATATATACACACGTATGTATATATACATATATATGTTCATGTATGTAAAATGTATGTATGTGTGTGTGTGTGTGTGTGTGTGTGTGTGTGTGTGTGTGTGTGTGTGTGTGTGTGTGTGTGTGTGTGTGTGTGTGTGTGTGTGAGGAGGAGGAGGAGGAGGAAGAGGAAGAAGAGGAGGAGGAAGAAGAGGAAGAGGAGGAAGGTGGAGGAGAAGGAGGAGGAGGAGGAGGAGGAGGAGGAGGAGGAGGAGGAGGAGGAGGAGGAGGAGGAGGAGGAGAAGGAGGAGAAGCAGGAGGACGAGGAGAAGGCGAAGGAGGAGAAAGTGGCGGAGAAGAAGAGAAGACAGGGGGGGGGCAACAAATCTGGGCTTTGTTATGAGGAATATTAGCTTGTTGCGTGCGCGGAGCATCGCTTTGTTACGCTCGCGTTCGTATAGGAAGTTGCCGTAAGTGTGTGCACTTGTGTTTTACGTGGAGAGCGTGTGTGAATGGATGGGTGAGCGCTTGTGTGTGTGTGTGTGTGTGTGTGTGTGTGTGTGTGTGTGTGTGTGTGTGTGTGTGTGTGTGTGTGTGTGTGTGTGTGTGTGTGTGTGTGTGTGTGTGTGTGTGTGTGTGTGTGTGTGTGTGTGTGTGTGTGTGTGTGTGTGTGTGTATGTGTGTGTGTGCACGTGCGCATGGACCGCCTATATATACGTGTGTAAAAGTGCATCCGTGTGAGCATAACCTGGGGCATATGTGGTTGTGTGGTGGCATTGTGGCTGCATTTGTTCGCATTTCCTACTCCTCCCCCACTCCTTACCCCCGCCACCTCTGCCCACTTGGGCCTGAGACGCATTTCAAGGTCAAGTCGAGAAATAGAAAGCCTTTTCATTAATACGGCGTATCAAGAAATACTAGACCCGACAGTATCCGTCTGTCCTTAGTGCAGATTCGTTCCAATGTCTTCCGCGAAGTATAACTCTCTCTGCCCATTGACTCTTTACCATTATGTCAAAATCATGTTTATTTATCTATCATTTATCTGCATATATTTATAACAGATACAGGAATATGATTTTAAGACTAGATTAAACGGCACGGAGATGTATCACAAACTTTCTCTTGCTTGAAGGTCACATGCAAATACATGCACATCACGCCATGATTTCAAAATCCGTAATAGCAAAACACGTCATACAGTTTCTCTTCGTTGTAAAAAGAATAAGAAAAAAGTTCAACTGTATTTCCAAAATATATGAAGTAGAAAAAAAACCGTCTTTGTTGAATCTTGAGAATTCTTTTTTCAGAATATGTAAAGTAAAGAAGTCTTTGTTGAGAGTCGAAATAAAAGTTTATCCTGAAGAGTCGTTAACAAACGAACGACAATAACAACAGCAAAACACTTTTACAATAACACGCTACACTGTATACATGTACCCCAAAGTTTTTTTTCGCACATAAACAGTTTGAATGAATAGCTGTGCCAGCTGCAGCTTATTAGCATACACGTTAGAAAAAAAATAATACGATACACATTTCACATCTGATTCACAGTGAAGAAATGCATTTTTCACAAACCGCGCTCCAGTAATGATGGAAGAATCTCGTTGCAATTTTGTAAAATATACGGAAGGCCGAAATCTTTAAGCGTCTGCACCTCTCCCGAGTGCCTGGAGATGGGAAATCTTGAACGGGCAGCTTTCTAAGGCGCTCAATTCTATGTTTTTATCTTCTCTCTCGCTCTCTTTATCCCCCCCCCCCTCTCTCTCTTTCTCAATCTTTGAATACTGCACCAAATCCGCTTACGATGCTAGCATGTGAAATACAAAGAGGGGAGGGAGGGAGGGGATGCTTCCTGTCCGGAGGGGATCTAATATCCAAGTTATTTTCCAGCGCCTGTCTATCTTGTTTATGTTTGTATATAAAGTTCTAGGTCTTCCTCGTTCTCATTTTTCCAGCTCTGTCGCTCTTCCTTTCACTCTCGCTCCCTCCCTTTCACTCTTGCACTCTCGCGCACTCGCATTCGCTCTCTTATTCTTCCCTCCTCCTTCCTTCTCCCTCTCTCTCCTTCCCCTCCTTCCCTCTCTATATCTCTAACCCTCACGCCCTGCATTACCCTCTCCCTCTCTATCTCCACCTCCATCTTTCCCTCGCTTCCTTCTTCTCCTTCTCCTTCTCCATCACCCGTCCTCACCCACTCTTCTTCTGTCTGTCTCCAAATTCTCCCAACCATCCCGGAGTGATATATTCTGTTTATGGGTCAGTATACGCGGCTACGGTTTGAGACAATCTGCATCAGAGCAAGCACAGCCCCACAGCAACGAGAGGCGAGGGAGGCCCTAAAGATTTATCGGGAAATATTGCAGTGCATTTGTTAAGAGAGGAAGGAAGGAAGAGGGGAAGGAAGGAAGAGGGGAAGGAAGGAAGAGGGGAAGGAAGGAAGAGGGGAAGGAAGGAAGAGGGGAAGGAAGGAAGAGGGGAAGGAAGGAAGAGGGGAAGGAAGAAAGAAGGAAGGAAGGAAGAAGGAAGGAGAGAGGGGTGAGGCGTGGAGAAAAGAGGAAATAAGGACTGGGAGAGCGAGAGCAGGAGGGATTTGTTATGGGGGCAGAGAGGGAGGAAGGAAGGAAGGGGGAATTATCGAGGAGGGATTAGTGAAGAGGGGATGGATGGATGGATGGATGGATGGATGGATGGATGGATGGAGGTGGGGGGTGATGGAGGAGGGGGATGGGGGATGGATGGAGGATAGGAGGAGGAGGATAAAAGGATGGGGATGGATGGGTGGGTGGAGGAGGGAGGATGAGGGTGGATGGATGTATGGAGGGAGGAGGGGGGGATGGATGGATGGGGGGATGGAGGATAGTGGAGGGGAAGGGATGGATGATGGAGGATGGGGGGGATGGGGGGGGATGGATAGATGGATGGATGGTGGGGAGGAGGGGTGGATGATGGATGGATGGAGGATGGATGGGTGGATGGATGGGTGGAGGGGATGGATGGGGATGGATGGATGGAGGAGGAGGGTGGGGGGATGGATGGGGATGGATGGAGGGTGGGTGGATGGATGGATGGATGGATGGAGGGGGGGGGGATGGAGAGGATGGGGGAGGGATGGAGGGATGGAGGGGGATGGATAGATGGAGGGAGGATGGAGGAGGAGGATGGATGGATGGATGGATGGTAGATAGATGGAGGAGGAGGATGGAGGATGGAGGAGGGGTGGAGGGAAATGGATAGAGGGATGGATGGAGGAGGGTGGGAGGAGGGTGGATGGATGGATAGATGGAGGAGGAGGGAGGATGGATGGGGGGATGGAATGGAGGGGTGGGGGATGGGTGGGTGGGTGGATGGTGGAGGATGGAGGGATGGATGGATGGAGGGATGGATGGATGGATGGATGGATGGGGAGGGGGGGATGGACGGAAGGATGTAGTGGGGAGGAAGGAAAAATGTGAAAGGAGGGAGAGAGAACAGAGGAAGAAGAATGATGGGAAGAGAAGCCGTTATCCCTTGCGAATAACTTGGTTCAAGAGTACGAAAAAACGCGAAGAAGAAAAGCGACTTCAGATAATGTCTTAGATGATGCTAGAGTGAGGAAGCGCAGACACACACGCACACGCACACGCACACGCACACACACACAGTAAAAAAAAAAATCCATTTACATATTTTTTCTCTCAAATCATGTTCTAGAAATATGCTGGAATTGGATCGAGTGTTTCTTAGACACGACATTTTGAGTCTGCAATCTGCAACACGTACTCATATACCGAGATACGTAATAGACAGTTACGGGAAAGAATATCTATATTCAGAAAACTTGCTTAACCTTTCCCGTCTATACCTTGACTTCAGGCGCATTCTGCTAAATTAAATTTCTATATTGCATATTCATTTAACTAATAAAACATCCTTATCTATTTTCTCAAATATATAAAAGACGTATGTGTTTCTGGTGCTTAAATTTTGCTTTACAAAACTTTTGATAAGATAATAGCATGGTCACTGTAAGTATCTATTTGCATAATGAATGACTATATTGTCATATTCAACAAGAGCAATGAACTGACCTCAATTCAAGGTTAAAATTCACAGTGATGATTTTCACAGGGAAACGTTCCTCAACTTCGATCAAAGCGTAAAACAAAACAAATTTCGTTATCAGTGCCACGAAAACGAACTCAGCATTAAAACTCCAAGAATTCTCACCACTATTGGATAATCCCGAAAGCATGACCGGCGCAGACCTCGCCCTCTTGCTATTATCACTGGCCGTCAGACCCCTGGGTTCGAGCATGAGTAATCGGCGACGTCTCTCTATGCAAATTATCAACGAGGTGATTTGTTTTGGCTCTTAAGAAGAAGAATACGGCGGTTATTAGAGTCGTTCTTATTTGTTCAAACCACTGCAGCGTTTGTTTGCGTTCTCGCTCTCGTGTGCGAGTTCGTGGTGTTATCTGTCTAGTTATCTGTGTGCGTAGATTTGTAAAAATGACCCTAGTTCAAGCGTGGGCAAATACACGCGCGAGCACACACACACACACACACACACACACACACACACACACACACACACACACACACACACACACACACACACACACACACAAACACACACACACACACACACACACACACACACACACACAAATACAGTGCTAATATGTCTGTTGTATAATCGCATATATCTCCCACGAGGACACCACAAAAGAGCAAATCCCAGGTCAAGGCAATTCTGACGTCCTGCAGGTTTTATCATATAATTTCCACCCAGAGATCAGTTAAGTAACCCCTTAAGCTGATGATGATGACACACTATGCAAAGAGCAACTTTAAACAGGTTCCCATAAATGAGGGCATTTTTCTCTTTAATGATCGCACTTTGTGTAACCATAGTGTATATCGTTCTATTGCCCCCAGTGTCTTCTGATCGCCTCCCACTCCCAGCTGGTTCTCTTTAGTATAATGAGACAGGTGGTGGTACCGGCAGATAAGCAGCGGATATGAAACTCGGTTTCTGTACCAATGCCAAATGAACTGACAATAACAAAAACGAAAAAGAAACTTTATCGAAGATTGAAATCAGAAATACACTTTTTTTATTCATTAACAAAAATGTGAATCTTTTGTGATGGTAATGTACGAGTTAATGGCTCTGTGGTAATGGTAATTATCTGTGGCATATACTCATGTTACTCTTTGCTGCTTGATGGTTGCATGTTTTCCAAGCTTAACTCGCACCTTGAAATATGTTGTAGCACTCCCCCCCCTCCCCCCCCTCTCTCTCTCTCTCTCTCTCTCTCTCTCTCTCTCTCTCTCTCTCTCTCTCTCCCTCTCTTTCACACACACACACACACACACACACACACACACACACACACACACACACACACACACACACACACACACTTCCTTTCCCTCTATCTCGGTCAATGTTTCACTGTCATCGGCGCTACACTGTGGCTATTATCATTAACCCTTGGTCAGATTTCTACTGCCTCTTTCTGTGCTTTATACGGCGGTTTGTGATGCTTATCGCTTCTCGTGTTGCATCGAGATAAACGCCACTGCAGCATCCCTGTATGTGCCGTCCTCTGTATGTGAAGCGATGCGAGTGAGGGGGAGGCGGGGTAGAAAATTAAGGGGGGGATGGTGCAGAAGTGAGGGGTGGTGTAGAAGTGAGGGGGTGGTGTAGCAGTGAGGGCGATGGTGTAGAAGTGAGGGGAAAGCTGTGGAAGTGAGGGGGATGGTGTAGAAGTGAGGGGGGATGGTGTAGAAGTGAGGGGGATGGTGTAGAAGTGAGGGGGATGGTGTAGAAGTGAGGGGGATGGTGTAGAAGTGAGGGGGATGGTGTAGAAGTGAGGGGGATGCTGTAGAAGTGAGGGGATGGTGTAGAAGTGAGGAGGAGGGGGGTAGAAATGGGAGGAAGGGGACAGAAGGGAGGGGATGGGTAGAAGTTAGAGAGGAGAGAGTGGTTGTGAGGGGGTGGGGGTGAAAGTAAGTGGAAATGTAGTAGTGAGAGAGGGTAGAAAGAAGAGGGGGAGGAAAATAGAGAAAAGAGAAGAGTATAGCAGATGGAGAGAGGTATGGAATAAGGAGATCGATAATATTACGATATCTCTCTCTCTCTCTCTCTCTCTCTCTCTCTCTCTCTCTCTCCCCTCATATATATATATATATATAATATATATAATATATATATATATATATATATATATGTATATATTAGATATATATGTATATATATATATATATATATATATATATATATATATATATTATATAATAATATATATATATATATATATATATATATTATATATTTTTTTTTTTTTTTTTTTTTTTTTTTCTACTTATAGTTTTTCTTGAATTCACCACAATTAATCTTTCCTAAGAAGATAAAAGTATCTTTGGAAGGC
>NC_051421.1:28222385-28229885 GCF_015228065.2 Penaeus monodon | reverse complement strand
TATACATATATATTAAATATATATATATTTCATATATATAATATATATATAAATATATATATTAAATATATTATATATATATATATCTATATATATATATATATATCATAATATATATATATATATTATATAGTTAATATATTAGTATATATATATATATATTATATTATATTATAATATATTATATATCTATATTATATTTATATATAGTATATTTTATGTATATTATTTGCTTATTTATAGTCTATTATCTATTATTGTATTTTTTTATTATTTACATGCATTGCTATATCTATCTATCTATATGTAAATGTGTTCGTGTGTGTGTGTGTGTTTGTGCGTGTGTTTGTGCGAGTGCGTGCGTGCGTGCGTGTGCTTGTGCGTGCGTGCGTGTGTGTGTGTGTGTGTGTGTGTGTGTGTGTGTGTGTGTGTGTGTGTGTGTGTGTGTGTGTGTGTGTGTGTGTGTGTGTGTGTGTGTGTGTGTGTGTGTGTGTGTGTGTGTGTGCTGTGTATGCATGTGTGTGCATGTGTGTGCATGTGCGTGCGCGTTTTCCCCATTAGCAAACCCTAACTGTACTTCCAACTAAGAGATTAAGCAAATTATCATTAGAATTGGTTCATTAGTGCCTCTATAGCTTCTCGCAGCGCCACCTGCCCCCGCTCTGTGTCCGGGCGTCTGGTGGCTCGCCAAGCCGGCAGACTTTCATCATTCTATAATTTTTTCCTTTTTATGTCGGTGATGAAACGAGTCGGGTAAACTACTACTCCACTCCGCCGCGAGGCATCACCCGACACACCTACAGCCTGTACTCTTAAAAAAAGGGGCAGATAAAGAAGAAGAAAAAGGTGTCAGATCTATTGGTCTCTCCTCCTTTCTCCTTTTCTTTCGTGGTCGATCTCTTTTCTTTCTTACTGTTTTCACTCTCATTCTCGGACGAATTAGAACTTCTTTTATATCTATTTCTTTTGCAGTAATACTCACAATCTCTCCTTCTACACGTACAATAAATGTTAACAACATTCCCTAATTTGGACGGAATGTTACAACATGGAGAACAGCTTCTCCTCGGTTGTTATTTTAAATGTGGTTCGCCCCGGCCTCGATCTGAACCAGATGTGCAGCCTACGAAAAAGAGAAGGATGAAAAGGTGGTGTAGATTGAAAGAGGGAACAAGGAAAAAGGGGAGAGAAGGAGAAATAAGAGAGGTAGCGGTGTAGAGTGTGGTACCGGTAGGGATATATGATTTACAACCAATATGGATTCTAATTTCCAACTGTGCATACTCGTGCCCGCATAAATCAAACAAAAATAGAGAGAAATAAGACGAGAAATCCTAAATCATTAGTATACAGGCAAGCTCTCTCTCTCTCCCTCTCCCTCTCCACAGACACATACACACACACACACACACACTTTCTCTCTCTCTCTCTCTCACGCACACACACACACACACACACACACACACACACACACACCACCACCACCACCACCACCACTCCCTACCCCCTACCCTCCACCACAGCAGACCGAGCTGGATCGTGCGGAGGCGGACACCCTCCCTCTGGCTGCACCAAACTTTCACTTCATTGCTACAAGTTGAATGATCAAGAGAACTCCACCCGCTGACCCGAGACCATGACCTCGCCCGGATAACCTGGCGAACTCCAGTGACCTCGGACACGTAATTGAAAATCTGATAAACAAAGGAAGAATATAAACAAGAGAAAAGATGAGGTAAAAAAAAACAATAAAAATAATGAACCGATAGTGAATAATAAGCAGGTAATGGGGTTGTGATGAGAATGATAAACACAATAATAACCAAGACTAATATACCTGGCGTAATAAATGGAAGAGCGTACTCTGTTTTTCTTATTTCGTTTTGTGTGTGATAAAAATCTTAAAGTTAACTAGAGCCAAATTATTTTTTTATTATTTGCGTCATAACTGGTAAAAAAATAGGAAAACTAGATATCTCTTAATTTAAGAAAATATCAAAGTCAGAGAACTTGCTTTCGCCACATATACTTATGTTTATTAAGCCGTCGGAAGGGGGTGGGTGTAAATCTATTCTTTTTGAAGTTGAATAAGCGTTGTTATGAAACACCTCCGCAGTATGGAAAAAAGAGACGAAAAAAGTTGATCTGCCTTTTTTCATCTTTCTTTTTTTTAAATAAACTGTTACTCTATTTGGGTTTTGCTCAAGCACTGTTATTATAGGCCTCACTGTTGCTATCGCCTTTTCAACTTACCGCAGACGGAACGGTGTCGGGGTATGATGGGAAGGGCACGGATGAGGGGAGAAGGGTATGAGGGAGTGGGAAGGGTATGGAGGGGGGTAAGGGTATAAGGGAAGGGGGACGGGTATGGTGGAGGGGGGAAGGGTATGAGGGAGGGAGGACTGGTGTGGGGGAGGGGGAAGGGTTTGAGGGAAGTGAGAGGACTGCGGGGGAGGAGGAAGGGTGTGGGGGAGGGGGGAAGGGATTGGGGTGTAGGAATGGGTATGAGGTAAGGGGGAGGGTGCGGGGGAGGGGGAAGGTACGGGGGGGGAGATGTCTGGATGTGAATCATCGAGGTTTGATTCCGTAATATGACCTTTATCTTGAGGAAGAGGGGGTAGGGGAGGGGAGGGTGTGTACAGGCTGTTAGGGGGCTACTGACCTGTGTACAATGTATATATAGATTATTTATCCCGCACATTGCTTGCATACCAATCTGGACCTCTGCTTTATCTCTACACAAATTTGTCTCCCTGGAAATAAAAAAAACATCTTTTTTTCTCTTTTTTCTTTTTGTTGAAAATATTTACGTGTCTCATTGGAAGCTTCCATCTGTATACTTTGAAATGAATATTTGTAGGTCCTTTGAGCGGTGCATCAGCTTTTTGGATGGGCGACAAGCATATCGTTTGGCCAATCTGCGGGCTCTCCTAGCAGACTGCATGCAATCATTTAGCCGTTCGCACACTCGCTTCTGCAGTTATACTCGCCGTGCGTTTGTATCTTTATTCTTAGATAAACCTTGATTATCTCTTTTCGCCGAATTTGAATGTTTTCATGCACAAATTAAAATAGGACGGAAGAAACTGAATTCATATACACGTGTACACGCGATGTGCGTATGCAGTGGTGCATTTGTGTATGTATTCAGTACATATAAAGAAGGAATGAGAGAAAGAGAAAGTGAGAGGGAGATAGGGAGAGTGAGAAGAGGTGGGTGGAGGAGGAGGAGGGGAAGGGAAGACAGGGTTAGGAAGAGGGAGAGAAGGGAATGAAAGAGAGAAAGAGAGAAAGAGAGAGAGAGAGAGAGAGAGAGAGAGAGAGAGAGAGAGAGAGAGAGAGAGAGAGAGAGAGAGAGAGAGAAGAGAAAAGAAGAGAGAAGAGAAAAGAGAGAGAGAGAGAGAGAGAAGAGAAGAGAAGAGAAGAGAAAGAAGAGAAGAGAAGAGAAGAGAGAGAGAGAGAATCAGAAAATGCACAAAAACAAAAGATAAATAACGCAAGAGAAAGAAAAAAAAACGAGTCTCAGGTAAAATCCTCGAAGAGAACAAACAAAACCATTAAATTATTTACGGTGAGGCTATTCCGCCACAAGAGCAACGCCACCTTGAGCAGGTAACAACCATCAACAAGATCTCACGTGGACTTAAAAGACGAACCGACTTTTTTTTTAAGTCTTAAAAGGCATTAAGGGACAAAACTTCATGAGGAGTGCCTCTTAAGCCCTAATCCACAGATATTAAGAGCATAATCAGAGTCACCTCCATTAGTCACCGAGGCACTGATGAGGGGGCAGCTCAGAGCATTGGCATAACTACTGGTATTCTGAAATGGCTTTCTAGGGCTGCGTCTTCACCTTTGCTCACTCGCAGCACAAGGGGAAGGGGGGGGGAGGGCGATAAGAACAGCATCCTTCGGCCTCAGAATTGATATGAGGGGTGATAAGAGCACATCAAAGGTATTCATCCAAACTCAAGATAAATCCAGAATAATCAGAGAGGAAAGGATAATGACGATAGTGGTGAGGAGAGCAGCGTGTCGCTAGATTGCAGGGATGCAAACGCTGGATGATGTGCAATGAGGATTCTTCAAGAGAGCGAGAGAGAGAGAGAGAGAGAGAGAGAGAGAGAGAGAGAGTGAGAGAGAGAGAGAGAGAGAGAGAGAGAGAGTGGAGAGAGAGAGAGAGAGAGTGAATATATATATATATATATATATATATATATATATATATATATATATATATATAGGAGAGAGAGAGAGAGAGAGAGAGAGAGAGAGAGAGAGAGAGAGAGAATGGTCAGAAAGACAACAATTAAAATGGGTCTTCAAAGCCTCGCAAAACCTGTGGTCATATAGAAAAAAGAATGAAAGAAAGAAAGGGAAAAAAACCATCATCCCCACCCCCCACCCCCCTCCCTTCGATGTCGCCCTCTGAGCTACTCCAATCGCGTCGCACACTCGAGGCGCCGTGTGACATACATCAAGGTGTCGGGGTGCCTAATTACATATATTATGAGCACCGGAGCTTCATTATCTGCGATCTCCACAAGCTGGAAACCTGATCTCGGAGGGAGACAGGGGGTAAGGGGAGGCTGGAGGTGAAGGGAGGAGAGGTTGTTTGGGTTTATAATGAGATGGGGGAAAGGGTTGGGCCTGAGCAGGAGGGGGGCGGAGGGGAGGGGAGCGAAGGATATAGACAAGGTGGGGGAGGGAATGGCATAGTGACTGACTGAATGGAATCGTAGTAGGTTTTTAGACCCTGAATTTTGAGATGGTAGACTGACTGAAATGAGGTGAAGTTGTTTTATTATTATTATTTTTTACTAATCATGGTGGGAATGAAGATGGGGACGAGGGAAGAATTAATAAAAAAAAACAAAAAGATAAAGAAAAGACCACCAAAGAAATGTCAAAGAAGAATTGGGCAAACGCAAAGGCAGGGGAAGTGGAACTGAGAAAAAACGCCTAATTAAAGTAAAAGAGAGAGATGACAGATCGATAGAGGCTAAGAAGCTTTCACCATACAGATACTACTCATACAGGGTATATGCAAGCAGTGCCAGTACCCTTTTCACATACTCTATGAGTATCTCGTAACACTTTTCTCTCTCTTCTCTCTCTCTCTTTTATTGTTAAAAAGATAACGCACATACACAACACACAAGATTGCATCGAAGAGCTGGCCCTTGTACATGCATAGAAGCGGTCGAGTGAGAGTATTGCGTGTGGGTCCACTCGCTTTATTTTCCTTTCTCTAACCCTGGAGCTTCTTCAAATTTCCAATCAGGTATAAACACTCAATCACTCGTAAACATACCACAACGAAACAAGTTCACGCACTGCTTCTAAATTGCAGAGCCAGTTAACCTCCTCTGACCACAAAGATGGCGCCACTTCTCTATTGACTTATTTCAAACCTTTCCTTTATTTACTACCTCTCACTGAACCTCTTGATATGAAAACTAAATCAATAAGGGACAAGAAAAATAAGAATCGAAGAACGTAAAAAAAAGGTAAAGGAGAGGAGGAGGATCGAGAAAAAAATGAAATATAAAAGAAAAAGTTAATCTCAGTCCACGTGCACCCAACCGAAGCTTCGAATATCAGTCCGAACCCGAAGCGACGCCACAGAAAAGGTAGACGAATTCGCCCAAGAGATTCATTCATAAGGAGAAGAACCGGTAATTATGAGAGAGATTAATGAGAAGCAATTAGCGATGACGGACGAGCTGGCAACGTCCGTAACTTATGGTTGCAATCCTTTGCCTCCATTGCCTGCGTTAGAAAAGGGGGGGGGGGGGGCTAGAGTGGATCTAGAAAAAAATGTGTTAATAAATAAAACGAAATGTGAAGGGTTAGCGTGAAATATTATGTGATGAGAGGGCTTTGAAAGGAATTTCCGGAAAATGCATAGATGTAAAATGATAAACACAAACAGAACAGCATAAACAAATAAACAAAACTACTTGTTGAAGGAGATATGGGACGAAATAAAAGGCTATAGTGTTTCTTAATAAATCCCGTTCTTTGCTCTTGTTCAGCGTGCTGGAGATCATATACAGACACAATAAATTGGATATTTCTAAGACAAATTATATGATTATGAAGACTAATTTTATATTATCAGTATTTCTGTTGTCATCACTCCACACTAAAAAATAACGACTGTGATATATTTATAAAAAAAATGTAGTGCGATGTTGACAAAAATATATATGTATAAATTACTACTATTATTAGTATCAGTAAAACAATTACTGACAACATTGTCTATTGCTCATAACATTTATTTCACTACTATCATTAATTTTTCTTATATAATATTTTATCTGTCTCACCCTTAGTTATACGTTTTATGTCAATGATAAAGGCATTACTAACAAGACAGTAGTGATGCTCTTCTTAGAATAAAAAATATTTAATTCTTAGAGAAGCTGCGGTACACTTCAAATGTAATAATTCTCATGTTTGAAAAGGGATTCGTTTACAACACTAATACCAAATACTCCACGAAGAATCTAATGCACACGCTAAGGGAGATATTAGGAAAGCGTCATTAAAATCATCGTCAGATATTTTAAACTTTGGACGTTGTTAACATGATCGAAAAAAAAAGTTTTGATGATGGCAGATCTCGTAACCACGAAGCCTCTCGAAGACGTTGCAGTCACCAGACACTTGTCTGCAACTTCTCTTAGTATTGTCTTAATGACTTGACTTTTATCTTCGGCTTCGTGTTTACCAAGATTTGGTGATTGAGATGACGTCATTTGAACGTTGTTTTTATTTCCGTGACGTTCTCATGTTTCTCCGTCTTTCATTTTGTGTCTATCTATATTTCTTTTGGCCTGTTTATCCATTATTTCACAATGTTGTTGTTGTTGTATGTACTTGTGTGTGTGCTTTGCGTGTGCGTGTGTGTGTGTGACAGTCGTTTGGCAATTTATCCCGGCTGTTGCGAGCTATTCGAGATACAATCAAGCGACAAACGGGCAACGGTTCAGGCACATTTGGAGAAAAGCGGCTTTGCTTCTGGATTATCTCGCAAATGAGACAGGACAATTCTGCGACTCTTTAACTGGGTTGTATCCGATATTCGATGGGAAGCAATGCGCAACCGAAATCGTGTCTTTGGACTGTCGAGCGACTTTGCTTGGATGAAGTGTCCCGGTGTGCTGGAGGGCCAAGAGACCGTATCACGACAATCGCTCGATCTATCTGAGAGTTGCGTAATTTAAAAGATCCATCTCCATGTGGAATTTATGTCGAACAAATTGCAAGTAGAATACAACGTTGTTCTACTTGCAGTACATCTCCATCTGCTCGCCTGTCTAACATTCAGTTGTTTTCTCCCACCTTCAGGAAACCATTTCCACTGGCCTCCAGTATTCCTACAGATACCCAGAGACCGTCAGCCCATCCACCTTCCACTTCTGGTGCGGGCTCTTCCACAGCTCCGCTTAGGCTCAGTTGATTACGGTAAACAAGATGCACGACCAGCAA
>NC_051421.1:28212385-28219885 GCF_015228065.2 Penaeus monodon | reverse complement strand
TATTTTGCAATTCATTGTTCTTCGCTTTGCATAATGTGATGAATCCGACAACTCAGATACCAACTCCCTTGCCTTGGAGGAGGAAGAGGAAGAGGAGGATTAGGATTAAGATTAGGATTAGGATTAGGAGGATTAGGATTAAGATTAGGATTAGGAGGAGGTGGACGACGACGACGAGGAAAAGGAGGAGGACGAGGAGGAGGAGGAAGCAGAGGACGAGGAGGAGGAGGAAGAGGAGGAAAAGGAAGGAGGAGGAGAAACAGGATGAAGAGGAGGAAGAGGAGAAAGAAGAAGAAGAGGAGGAGGAGAAGAAAGAGGAGGAAGCAATGAACCATTGAAAAGAGATAAATGAGAACGATACTAATAATGTATGGATAAGGAGAAAGAAACTGAGCGTGAGCAGAATGGAAAGAGGAACAGAACGAGACGAAAGTAAAGACAAGAAGAAAACGGAACACCGAGAGCAGAGAAATAATAAGGGAAAAAACGGGGTAAGAAGGAACGGGAGGGGAAAAAGAAAAAAAAATGGACGTCTTTTGGTAAAAAAAAAAAATGAGAAGAACGAGTGTAAGAACCAAAAGAGAAGAAAAGGGAAGGGAAGGAAGAGAAGATAGATAGGAAGAGATAGAATACTCCAGCTGTGCAGACTAGAAAATGATACACACCTCCTACGCGCGTAATTCCATATCTTGTTTATTGACACATAGAGACTACAGCCAACACTCTTTCACACAAGGATCCGGGTGGAGAAAATGAGGCAGGGGGGGTGAGGCTGGGGGAGGAGAGGGAAGGAGGGGGTGGGAGAAATGAGGCTGGGGAAAGGGGGAAAGGGGGGGGGGGGGAAAGAGGGGGGGGGGGGGAAGAAGGGGGGGGGGTGAGGCGGGGGGAGGGGGAAAGGAGGGGGGGGGGGAAAGGGGGCGGGGGAGGAGGGGGAAGGGGGGGGGGGTGGGGGAAAGAGGCTGGGGGGGGGAGGGGGAAGGGGGGGGGGGGGAAAGGGCTGGGGAGGGAGGGGAAGGAGGGGTGGGAAAAAATGAGGCTGGGGAAAGGAGGGGGAAGGAGGGGTGGGGAAATGAGGCTAGGGAGGAGAGGGAAGAGGGTGGTAAACTCTTCTTTTATCTGTCTTAATCTGAATCGCACCTTCGACTTTTCATTTCTCAGCAGGGATGAATATTCGGTGGAAATCTTTCATCTTTTTCCTTGTGTAGATTGTAGAATCTCATTAGTAAAATACTGGGAAGATCATAATTGGCTGGTTTGTATTATATGAATCCATCAGATTATTGCATCAGGCTTTTGCTAATTTTGGCAATCATTGTCTCGCTTTGCATGAATGTGAGAATCGGACAACTCAGATACCAACTCCCTTGCCTTGGAGGAGGAAGAGGAAGAGGAGGATTAGGATTAAGATTAGGATTAGGAGGATTAGGATTAAGATTAGGATTAGGAGGAGGTGGACGACGACGACGAGGAAGGAGGAGGACGAGGAGGAGGAGGAAGCAGAGGACGAGGAAAAGGAGGAGGACGAGGAAAAGGAGGAGGACGAGGGGGAGGAGGAAGTAGAGGACGAGGAGGAGGAGGAAGAGGAGGAAAAGGAAGGAGGAGGAGAAGAAAGAGGAGGAAGCAATGAACCATTGAAAGGAGATAAATGAGAATGATACTAATAATGTATGGATAAGGAGAAAGAAACTGAGCGTGAACAGAATGGAAAGAGGAACAGAACGAGACGAAAGCAAAGACAAGAAGAAGACGGAACACCGAGAGCAGAGAAGATAAGATACGGGTGAGAGAGGAAAGAGGAGGGGGAAGTAAAAATGAGGCGTCGGTGGATGGAAAAAGGAGGATCAGAAAGAACGAGTGTAAGACCAAAGAGAAGAAAGGAAGGGAAGGAGAGAGAAGATAGGCTGGGGAGAGAGAAGAGTAAATCCAGTCGTGCATGACTAGTTGAAAAGGGGTGAGACACACTCTACGCGCGTAATTCTTGTTGTTTATTGACACATAGAGACTCAGCCGAAACTCTTCGAGACAAGGGATCAGGGGGTGGGGAAAATAGAGGCAGGGGGTGGTGAGGCTGGGGGAGGAGAGGGAAGGAGGGGGTGGGGGAAATGAGGCTGGGGGAGGAGAGGGAAGGAGGGGGTGTGGGGAAATGAGGCTGGGGGAGGAGAGGGAAGGAGGGGGTGGGGGAAATGAGGCTGGGGGAGGAGAGGGAAGGAGGGGGTGGGGGAAATGAGGCTGGGGGAGGAGAGGAAGGAGGGGGTGGGGGAAATGAGGCTGGGGAGGAGAGGGAAGGAGGGGGTGGGGAAATGAGGCTGGGGGAGGAGAGGGAAGGAGGGGGTGGGGGAAATGAGGCTGGGGAGGAGAGGGAAGGAGGGGGTGGGGGAAATGAGGCTGGGGGAGGAGAGGGAAGGAGGGAGTGGGGGAAATGAGGCTGGGGGAGGAGAGGGAAGGAGGGAGTGGGGGAAATGAGGCTGGGGGAGGAGAGGGAAGGAGGGGGTGGGTTAGAGAGAGTAGAAGGAGCAAAAGCAAGAAGGAAGGTAGGGAAGGACAGAAAAGGGGGAGGGGAGTAATTGAGCAGAGGAGAGGGGCATGGAGTGTGGGAGGCAGCAAGTGGGGGGGAGGGGTAGAGTGGGGGGAGGGAATATGGAATGGGAGAGCGCAGAGGAAGTCGGGAAAGGGGTGAGAGGAATGAGTAATGTTTAGGAGTTTGTTACGAGTCTAAAGTACAAATTATATGCTTTTTGAACTGCCACAACAACCTTGACGAATATATTATGATCAGAGGAAGAGAAACTTAAAAGCAAGAATAAAACCTGTTTAATGCGGAACATCTCATGCCAATGTGGCTCTGCTTGCAGGAGGTAAGCTGAAGGGGACAAAAATGATGTCATTACCGAAATAAATCACCTTGATTAGCGGTGGGTGGCAAGCTCACGACCCCCTCCCCTTCCCTCCCCCTCTCCCCTCACTTTTAAACACGTTGCCTCATAAAATATCGCCATAAATTAGAGCGCAAAAAATAAGCGCCGTGTTTCTCTTTAATACCACTTAAGTACCCCTCCTTCGCCGGATCTTCCCTCCCTCTTCTCCCTCCTTTAACCCTCCCCCCCCCCTCCCAACCTTTCTCCTCCACCACGCCCCTCGTTTGGATCTCCTCAAACATAAACCAAGATCACTCTGTCCTACCTCGCTCCCCCCAACCCATAACCCCCCATCAGCTGTTTCTATAAATCAAACCTATAGAGCCGTTTATATTACACGGCGAGGCAGCACCTCCGTCAGCGTGGGCTAAACACAGTTATAACGTTTTTTTTTTTAAGTTTCTTTTCTTTCGCTCTCTCTCTCTCTCTCTCATCACCCACTCACTCACTCACTCACTCCCCCTCCCCTTCCTCTCTCTCTTTCACTCTCCTATTCTCTCAAACTCACTCTCTCAAGGGGCGACCCTAATCCTTGAGGGCGTGCTGGGGTTCCTTCTGGTGTTCTTACGCCGCTGCTCAGTCCTTCCTTCTATGGGGCGGCAGAGCATTCATTTAGATGGAAAACCTTTTGAGGGCAAAGACTGAGTAAGTTCTTGCTACAGGGTAAATATAAAAGAAAAAGAAAAGAAGAGAGAAAAAAAACTAATAAATAATAAGAAACCAGCGACGCGAAGTAAAATTTTACATGCAGTGTATCATAAAGTGTAATTTATAAGCAGTATAATGTCAGCAATCGCAGTCTCATCCTCTTTAGATTATCGCAGAGAAGACGATGGTGTGGCTAAAGAAAACTGTAACCTTTATGTTATGGATGAATCCGGTGGTTGCCGCTAAAATCGGATATGCATGATTATCTATCATTTGGACGTTTATTATCGCTATTTTGGTGGCAAAACAATATGAAAATACGACTTGCAAAAACAGTAGTGCTACAGATCTCAAATATATTTGAGTCTGATAATGAAACATACTCACAGACGAAGAGAAAATAGAGATCTTATCACTTTTTTATATTTAGGAGTCACATGTGTCATCCAGAGATATAACGCAAGTTTTAAAAACTATCGACTATACATTTTCTTCATGGGTATGGCATGTCAGTAAACACAATCACATTATCTATCTATCTAACTGTCTACACGTACGCACAACACTGGCACAGACATATTCACACAATGACTAAAACACACACACACACACACACACACACACACACACACACACACACACACACACACACGCATTTTACGGCAGCACGTGCCTCTCCCAATAAAGCAGGGCTTCAGGGAAACCAGCGGTAAATAAGATGTAATTCTCAAAGCGTCGCGAAGCAGCAAATATTCATCTGTCGTTCGGGATCAGATTTTGAAATTTTGGAGTGGGATAGATATTCTCGATTCCTCCGGGTGATAGGAATGCGAGAGAGTAAAGAAGGGAGATAGAGAGAGGGGGGGGAGAAGGAAGGAAGGAGGATGGAGAGAGAGGGGGAAGGACGGGAAGATAGAGAGAGAGAGGGGAGAGGGAGAAAGGGAGAGAGGGGAGAGGAGAGGGAGAGGGAGAGGGAGAGAGAAAGAGAGTGAGAGGAAGGAGGGAAAGAGGGGAAGAGAGAAAGGAAGAAGGGAGAATGGGATGAAGGAAAGGAGGGAAGGACGAAAAGGAAAAGAGGGGGGAATGGAAGGAAGAGAGAGAGACAGAGAGAGAGAGAGAGAAGAGAGAGAGAGAGAGAGAGAGAGAAGAGAGAGAGAGAGAGAGAGAGAGAGAGAGAGAGAGAGAGAGAGAGAGAGAAAGAAAAAAAGAAAAAGAAAGAAAAAAAAAGAAAAATAGAAAGAAAAGAAAAGAAAAGAAAAGAAAAGAAAAGAAAAGAAAAGAAAAGAAAGAAAGAAAATATATACATACATATATATATATCTATATCTATATATATATATATATATATATATATATATATATATATATATATATATATTAATGATGGAAAAGAGCGGCGAATAAAAACATTAATAAAAAACTAGACGTTATTAATGTATTTCATAAACCTGAAGTTAATATAATTATTATAAGACTTCTCAATTTCCAAATATTTATAATTACTATAAATATTGTTACCATTACCATTATTACGGTTATCATTACTGTTATCACTATCATTTTTTATCGTCATCATCATTAACATTATTAAAAAAAACGGAGAAACCACGCCAAGAAATTTCATTTGAGACTATCCTTCTAAAGAAAAAAAAAGGAAGATAAAAAATAAAATCCCCCTCCCCCCCACCATCCTCCTCATCCCAAGTCTCTTCCCGAAACCTTAAAAACAGGACGCCATCCTACGTCACCGTGATTAAATTCTCTTGCAAGATGAGCAACAAGTCGAGAGTGCCGGCCGCTGCGCATGACCGGTAATGGCTGTTGACTCTTCTGTCGTAGGTTAAAAAAGGCGCCGCTTGTGTTTACTTAGTGTTCTGAGGGTGAATATACTCCTTGTGTATCGAGGGCTTTTATAATGATGCCGGAGAGAGGACGAGAGGGTGGTACCATTAAACAGGTATGCAAAGAAACAAACAAAATAGCAAATACAATGCGGGAAATATTAATGAAAATATAGGTTTTTGATGACACTTAATTATAATTCTTATGAAAATGAATATGGAACTTAGATAACAGATAACCACAGTTCTCAGAGACTCGAATGCCATTTCCCGAGATTCAACATCGTTACATCGGTGAGACGGTCTTTTCAAGAAATCTGCAATTACTATAACAATAACAATACAGCTAATGATAATAGAGATCATTCGAAAATTCTCAATAGTTAGCAATATGAACGAACACGCTTCAAATAAATTTCCAGATTCTTGTCTCCCTTTTCCAAAAAACAGTTTTCAAAACTCACCGGACAGAAAATAATGGGCTAATATTCCCTCTCTTCAAACTCATCTCCTCACGACACGTTTTGCGCGTTTGACTGTCAATCACGGAGGATTCTTGGTCCAAAAGCAGTGTGGGGGGTGGGGGGGGGACTCCTGCAAGAGCGTCTTGTTCTATAGATAAGGCGCGATTAGTTGCATTCCTCTTGTACACTTTGTTCATGGATTTGGTCGCAATTTACAAGCACACACACACACTTCTCTCTCTTTCCCTTCCAGTCTCCTCACCCTCCCGCTTTTCTCGCTGCCAAGCATTTTCCATCAGCAATTCTTGCAAGCCATTCACGCCCCCCCCCCTCTCCCCGCCCTTAAGCATTTCCCGTCGGCGCTTCTCGCAGGACCCCCCCCCCCCTCTCATTCTCTCCCTCTCCTTCTGTCTCTCTCTCTCTCTCTCCCTCTCTCCTCCTTCTCTCTCTCTCCTCCTCCTTCTCTCTCTCTTTCTCCCTCTCCCTCTCCTTGTCTCTCTCTCTCTCCCTCTCCTTTCTCTCTCTCTCTCCCTCTCCTTCTCTCTCTTCCTTCCTCCCTCTCTCCCTTCCTTCCTCCCTTTCTCCCTCCCTCCCTCTCCCACCAAGCATTTTTCGTCGGCGATTCTCGCAGGCCCCCCCCCCCCCCCCCGAGCCGCATTCCTCCCGGGCGACATTCAGCTGTCAAGAGGCGATGAAAGTCATTTAGATTCACACGATCACATTCATCTCTTGTAAATGGCCCTCTCGTTTCTTTTAAGAGCTCTTGTATTTTAATTTCCATCTTTTATTCTATTTTCAAACTCCCGGGGATTATGAAGAGCGTGTGGAAGGGGGGGGGGGGGTGTAAAAGTGAAGTCATAAGCTAGGTAAGAATCCCATGACTTGAAATCTTTGGCTGTACGAGTATTTGAACCTCTTTTTGTTTTTGTTAAATTGAACACGATGAGTTCATCACTCTAATATTACTTTACTTGTTATTCTTATTCTTATCATTGTCATTATAACTATTATCATTACTGCCGCTACTATCATAATCACTCTTTATATTGATATTAAACTTTTATACTACTTCATGCTTTTATTTTCTCAGATTTTCTTTTGTTTTCTTGTCTTCCTTTCTTTCCAGCCGATCTGTTTATTCAAATCCTTTATATTTCTTCCTCGTATCTCCTACTCCGTGTTTCTTTCATATTCCTTAATGCACATATTCGAATTTTATTTATTTATCTAATCCCCTCGCTCTCTTTCTCGCTTTGCTATTCTCATATTTCTTCCTCGATGCCTGTTTCTTTGAGTCTCGATCTAATTTTTTAAAATTTCGGTCTACGTATTTATTTTAATCTTCTTTCTCATATTCTCCCTGCTACTTTCCTTCCCTCTCTTTGTTTCGACTTTCTATTTCCATCTCCACCTCCTTCATTTAATTTTCCTCCTCCTCCTCCTCCTTATCCCTCCCTCTTTCTATCTCATGCTTATTCCCTGGCTCCCATCAACACACACACACACACACACACACATACACACACACACACACAACATACACATGCATATACATACTCATATACCTACACATACACATACACATACACGCACATCTTTACTTCTAACTCTTCCTATAATCATCTCTCTCTC
>NC_051421.1:28182385-28184885 GCF_015228065.2 Penaeus monodon | reverse complement strand
CCTCATCATCATCATCATCATCATCATCATCATCCCCATCATCATCATTATCACCACTACCATTACCACAATTGTTACTATATCTATCAATCTTGTTATTAGTTTTTGCTGCTGTTATCATTACTATCATCATCCTCATCATTACCATTACCGACTTCATTTCCATTATAATTATTGCTTTCATCATTATCATCATTATAATACTATTATTTTGCACGAGTATAGCGTTGTTTTCTGCATCAAACAACATTCCCTCTAAACGCGCACTAAACCAATAAAAGCAACCAACCCTTATCATTATCACAGTATTTATCTTTATCATCACAGTTATCGATATTTTATTACATGCCATCGGTATGATGTATCATATATACTACACAATAACTGCTATTACCATCATCATTACCAATAATAGAATTAGCGCTGCTATCAATATTCAGGTTATAATTATCATGATAATGGTAATAAAAACGATGGCAATTCTTATTGTCATACTTACTGTCAATGTTTTTGTTTATGCTGCCATTATTGTTATCATCTTATTTTTTATGATTATAAATATATGAAATAGTGTTTGCGTTATACCAATAATTATTCTGTCAGCATCTGCTTTCCAATTATTACCGAGATCACAATCATTGTCAACATTACTGATAATATTATCCTCCTTATAATATATGTTGTTACAAACACTTAGCATACTCACTAACATTCCTCACTATCATTATTATGATAACTACCTATTTTATCATTATAATCATCAACATTATCATTATGATAGTTATGAAAACGTTAATCAAAGTCATTATTATTACAACTGCTATTTTAAACACCAAACGATTTTAGGCATCGTTAATTCTTTCTCGCTGATAGTGGCGTGATTATCAAAATTATCACTTACATCGATATCAACACTTCTGTCAATTCTACTAACACTTACATAAGAGCGAATGTAACCGCATTAAATAAATGTTACGATTTTCAGCCACATTATCTTTCACATCAATTTGATTTTCACTGCCATTTGTGAGATTAATGAAATAACGATAAACTCAACAGATGTTTCTCCCTATTATAAAAATTAGGAACGAATTATTTTTAACAAGACAGAAACCAGATCATAATTTATTATTGTCAAACTTTTTTTTTTCCCTCGAGGAAAATATTTAATAATGTGCGGCGACTATATTAAGAATTATTCAGTGGAGACGAAATAAACTGAAATTTAATTGCAATTAGACAGCCCAGAGTTTACGAAATTACTTGTTTCTCGTTTTCTATTTTGCTACATGGCAAACCCGCCGTAAGTAAAGCGATGGCGACCGCCTCTGAAAAAGATAAGAGAAACACTTGGGAATAAAACGGATAAAACTGTTTAACGGAAATAGTAGCTGGTAAAAAAAAAGAAATGCGAGCGATAAACAGTTTTCAGGAAAATAAGTAACTGGTTAAGTTATTTGATAAAAAAAAAAAAAATATATGTATATATATATATAATATATATAATATATATAATATATATATATATAATATATATAATATATATATATAATATATATATATTATATATATCTATATCTATCTATCTATCTATCTATCTATCTATCTATCTATCTATCTATCTATCTATCTATATATATATATATATATATATATATATAATGGTTAAATGAATTCCTCTCTTACGTCATGGCTCTGTATCCTTAGTCCTTGTGTTTTGCCCAAGCCGGTAATGCAATCGCAAATCACGTAGAGCCCTTACGGTCGAGAGCCCGTATGGGCAATGAAGGAGGTTTGATCCTAACGACTTGGCACTTGAAATTCCGCTCGGACAGGAAGATCCAAAGGTTGACCTCAACTTACCCGCTGTGTCAGTGGTGACCCTTGGGTGAAACCGCAGTGAAGTGATCACCTTTCGGTACAAGAAGACTCGGGTGTTAAAGTTCGGCCATTTAGGAGGGCTTGGGAAGGGGAGGAGTGGGAAGAGGGTTAGTGTGACAAAGACCAAGGTAACAAATAAGTGCATTTTACAAATTGGATTAAAAAAACGTAATTTACTACTGGGCATACATATGTAAAATAACTATCTATCAATATTAACACAGGATAGATATCTTTTTAAAAATCGGGAAAAGAAAAAAGAAAGGAATATCCAATCCTTGATACTGAAGACCTCGGCAAAAGTCAACCAGCTCCTTTTCTCACTCGAAAAAGGATACCATCCAGGTCACACAGTCGCCTGACCCTTGTAATAGATATAGATTACATTATAAGAGTTCCCTTTTATCAGCCACACTGGAAATCCTGTAATTAAAACTGCTATGTTTTCATTCACAACACAGAGACTGACCCCTTTTATAGAGGAGTTATAGAAGGCTTACTATAGCAAATTGGTGATGGAAAGCTATGGGATGTCGTGAAGTCTGACAGCTTGGGTCGCAGATCGTAGCAGACTGTAAGAGGGAAGACGGAAGCTGTGGTATAGACCCATCCAAGCTGC
>NC_051421.1:28169885-28177385 GCF_015228065.2 Penaeus monodon | reverse complement strand
CAATATCTTTTATTGCTACTTGGCAGCCGGTGATCTCAAACAATGCAAATACAGTGCGTGTAAGTATGTTGTTGTTCAGTCTTTGACACGTGTATTCAAAGTTTGTAAAGATGTCATGCATTTAAGAAATATTTGCCAGCTTTAGTCCACTACTGGAGAGGTCTACCTTATACATAATTCATGACAAATCCAAAGACATATAAATTTTAAAAAAATATCGAGACAAGTGCCTAGCTGCACGCGCATATATACATGCACACACACACACACACACACACACACACACACACACACACACACACACACACACACACACACACACACACACACACACACACACACACACACACACGCACACGCACACGCACATACACACACACACACAGAGAGAGAGAGAGAGAGAGAGAGAGAGAGAGAGAGAGAGAGAGAGAGAGAGAGAGAGAGAGAGAGAGAGAGAGAGAGAGCGTGCGCGCCAGTCACACAACCTCTGCACATCAAAGCGCTGCATCCGTCTTCCATATCTGAGGAATCAGCTGAGTGCCAAATGGTCTTGATACGTTGGTTTGACGACGTTGGAGGGAGGAGGGGGAGGAGGGGGAGGAGGGGGGAGGAGGCGTTGAGAAAGACGTGTGGAAGAGACGGTGGGGAAGAGGGGTAAGTTGGGGAAGAGGAAGCGTGCATGGAAGAGACGAAGAGGGAGAAAGAGATGGGGATAGGAGGAGAGGGGGAAGAGGAGAAAGAGAAATATGAGAAACAGAAGGGAAGTTGGGGAGAGGAGGAGGCGGGAGAAGAGGGAAGGAAGGGAAAGGAGATAAAAAGGTATTGGAAAGAAGAGAGGAAGAAAGAGGAGGGACAAAGAGAGATTTAAGGAGCTGCGGGAGTAAAGAGAAAAACTTGAAGGGGAACAAAATAAAAAAGCATGGGAGTGTTAGGAACAAGAATGGTAGAAAGGAAGCATGAAAACATCGAAGACGGGATAATGAAGATAGAATAGATCAGAAGAGAAAGGCAAAGCGAAGGGGAAAAATAAAGGAAGGAAGAGAGGAAAGAAAGAACGAAAAAAAGGAGAAAGGGGAAAAATAAAGGACGGAAGAGAGGAAATAAATAAATAAATAAATAAATAAATAAATAAATAAATAAATAAAGAAAATAAAGAAAACACGGGAAAAGAAAGGAAAAAAATCGGGAACGGGAAGTGGTAACCTATAAATTGGATCTGGAGGAAGCGACACTCTACGCGGAACATCGAAGGAACGGTGTGATGAAGGTTCCTCAAGGCTCTGCCAAGGAACACAGCGACGTCTTGCTTTCGGAATCACTGCGAAAAGATCGAGAAGTCGCGAAACGTCTCCGAATCGCCGCCATTGGTGTTCATTTTCCGTCCCTGATATTCTATTTTTCATCTGCATTCGAAATTCCATATTCGGTACATTCGTTAGTGTGAATATTTTTTTTTTTTGCACGTCCAATTATAAATCAACAAACACGAAGAAGGAAAAACTGATGTTTTACAACCTATAAATTTTCCGTTCCATCCCTCTTTCACAGACCAGCATATCGTAGAGAGAACACGAGTCGGCATTACGCAATAGTCTCAAAAAAAAAGGGAAATGAGCGAAATTTACCCAAAGAATCCTCACACGCTAGAACACAGCCTTAGGTAAAGCCTCTCTCTCGCTACTTCCACAGCTGCTGCAGACTCAAGATGTGGCCGGGGGCGTTTTGACATGTGGCCGCACGTCATATTTTAACTTGTGTGTGTGTAAGCGAGTGGGGGAGGGGGGGAGAGGAAGAGGGAAAGAGAGAGAGAGAGAGAGAGAGAGAGAGAGAGAGAGAGAGAGAGAGAGAGAGAGAGAGAGAGAGAGAGAGAGAGAGAGAGAGAGAGAGAGAGAGAGAGAGAGAGCAAAATCGAGATCGACATCGGGCTAAAAACCCGTCCAGACAAATCCGAAACGAACCGATGCAAATCAAACAGGAGCGAGCGCGTCCGAGGGCGTGGGAACCTACAGCGGCCGGAGAGCGAGGTCGGCGCGGCCTCCATCAGTCACTTCGCTGGAGTCTTCAGCGCCGCGTCGCGTGGCCTTATCGCTGCCTCCATCGCCGCCGCATTCATCACCACCATTCTCTCTCTCCGCCCACGCTCCCACCTTCGGCGGTAGCGCCACGGCGTCCCTTCCCCTCTCCTTGTCCGATCCCCTGGCGTGCTCTCCCGACGAGAAAACAGGGTCTGTGTAAAGAGGAAATCCATTTCGCAAAAGAGGTTCCTCCTGCTCTTGGCCTGACTTTCTCCTTGATGTAAAAGAAGCTTAAAGATGCTTATTCCAAGAAGGTCAATGATGCTACCCCGGAAATACTCATCTAATTTGAACAAGAAGACGTCCTTTGAGCAATAAGGGCCACTTGCATAATGGCATAGAAATGCATCCTCAAAGAATGGCCTGCAGTGAACAAACACTCGAAAGATGTTGTATAATTTTGGGGAAAAAGGACTGCCTCATCTGGATCTCTTAGAATATAATACGTTTTTTCTTAAAAGTAGAGATAAATGCGAAGATGGTAAGTCTGGAGCATCTTTTCTGTCTTTCAGGGAAGGTAAGTCATTTATACTATAAGCATCTAATGTTTGGATGCTTAAGTCGAGGTCAGTTATTATGGCCATATTATACCATATGAGAGAAAATGCAATATATGGATACGACTACACTAAAACATACACCCACAGCCACACATACACATACACATACACATACACACACATATACACACACATACACACACACACACACACATACACACACACACACACACATACACACACACACACACACACACACACACACACAACAACAACACACAACAACAACAACAACAACAACAACAACAACAACAAACTAACCAAAACCCAGAACAAAATCCCCACGAAGAGAGCAAGAGCGAGGGACAACAGGCAAGGAGAAGCAACCAAAAGGAGGAAGCAACAAGGCATCGACGAAGGAGCAATTACGGCGCCGCGTCCTCAGTCAATCAGGGGCGCCTCCCCCGGGGACCTCCGCCGACGCCGCCCTGATTGCTGACGACGCTGAGGGGAAGAGGAGGAGGGGGAGATGGGATAAGAGGGGCTGGGGAGTAGGAAGAGGGGAGGAGGAAGAGGGGAAGAGGAGGTGAGGTGGAGGGGGAAGAGGGAAAGGAGAGAAGGGGATGGAGAAGAGAGGGAGAGGGGAGGAAAGGTGAGGAGAAGGGGAAGAAGAGGGGGAAAATAGAGGGAAGAAAGATGGGGAAAGGGGAAAAGGAGGAAGAGACGGGGGAGAAGAGAGAGAAATAGGAGAGGAAGGAAGAGAGAGGGGACGAGAGGAAGAAAAGGATATGAAGGAGTGGGAGTAGGAGGGGAGGGAGAGGAGAGAGGAAAGAGAGGTTGGGGAGAGGAAACAGTAGAAGGGAAAAGGGAGGAGGAGGAGTGGAAGAAGGAGAATATAGCGAACAGGAGGAAGGAGAAAGAGGAAGGAGGAAGAGGAGGAGGAGGAGGAGTAGGGGGAAGAGGAAGAGGAAGAGGAGTAGGGATAGCAGGTGCAGGAGCAGGAGGGCGCTAAAAGGCGGGCAGTACGGAGTAGAAACGATAAAAAATACTTTAAAAAATAAAGATAAAACCACTGAAATGTGGGAGGGAATCGCTGTGTTGGATTTCCGTCACGAATCCCTATGTGTTTTTTTTTCAGAGCCTGTGTGGATATTAAATGTTAAAACGACGTTATTCACGAAATGTAAAATAAAAATGGCTAATAGCTGTAAAGGCAGCTCGATACTTAAAGAGAGCAGGAAGACATTTACGACGAAAGGAAAATCACCTCCACATTCTGTATAAACTGAAAGCAGCTGATGGAAAAAAAAAAACTTATTATATTATCAAAATTATCATAATCTGTCTAGAAATATATTTTCGTTTTTTCTGAATTTGAAAAGCTGTTTAAAGAATCACTTTCAAGATGATTTATTACTCCACTTTCCTCCGCGATACTGGACCTGCTGAATAAATGCATTAAGAGCGACGGGTACGAAGAAGCGAAGCCAAAAGGCGCTCGTTAGAATGCTTCCGATCAACCCAAAGCAAGAAATCTTGATTAGGTTGCTCGGTAAAATAAGCGCCCTGGAGATACGATTTGCTAAAGTGTCCCGATTATTTCTTCTCTTCCTCTTCATTTTCTCGTTATTACGTGCACTTATCCTTTACTCTAACACTTACCCGCAAATAACACACTGTTGCTCATCCATGGTTTCGAATCGCTTTCCGACCCGCCTCGTCTTACCTGAAATGAAAAGAAAACGAAAACTTTTACAAAACGGAAAGTCACTATCCAACGTTATCATAAAAACTAGATCATCAAGTAGGAATTAAACATCATTGTAGACCCCCACCCAAAAAAAAAAAAAAAAAAAAAAAAAAAAAAAGTAGAAGAGTAATGATCAATCACATACATAATTACAGCCATTCACGACGCAATTGCACAGTCGCTGATAAATCGTGCAGAGAAAATATTCCTCCCCGGTCTCATATTCTCTTAGCGCTAATCAACAGAAAAATCAGCCTTAAAAGCGAGTCATTAAGATTCTTAAGAGGCAGGTAATCAGCACTTCCGTTCATTAGGGGTCATTTATTCGTGGGAACGTGCGCACCTGCGAAGCTTTCTGGACAAGACGGCGTTTAACCTTGGGACTGTCTCTGCCAACCCCCCCTTGCTGGTCTCTCGTGTTCTAAATTATCTTGGGTAGGGTGACGTTCTCTGTTTCACTTGCTTGATCTTTTCTCTCCATTTCCTTCAGTGAAATGGAAGGAGGAGGAGGAGGAGGAGGAGGAGGAGGAGGAGGAGGAGGAGAGAGGAAGAGGAGGAGGAGAAGGAGGAGGAGGAGGAGGAGGAGGAGGAGGAGAAGGAGGATGAGGAGAAGAAGAAGGACAAGAAGAAAAAAATGAAGGTAGAAGGAGGAGGAAGAGGAGGAGGAGGAGGAGGAGGAGGAGAGAGTGAAGGAAGAGGAGTAGGAGGAGGAAGAGGGGTTGAAGGATGAGGATGAGGAGAAGAAGGAAAATAACAAAGAGGAAGAAGAAGAGCAGGAGGAGGAAGAGAAAGACAAGGGAAGGGAAAGAAAAGGAAGGAGTAGAAGAAGGAGGAGGAGAAGGTAGATTAAAGCAGTCGTGGGGATTCCGGATAGGATAACCAAAGTGATTAATCGTTTCTTAATGGGACTAATCTTTCGGGAAACGAAAATCTTTTTACTTTGTCGTTGTCGAGGACGAGGGTAAAAAGAGTGTAAGAAAATGTAAGAGTATAAGCTCGAATATGGAGAAGGGAGAGGAAGAGAGGGAGAAAGAGGAGAAGCAGAAGCAAGAGGAGGAGGAGGAAGAGTAGTAGGAGAGAGAGAGAGAGAGAGAGAGAGAGAGAGAGAGAGAGAGAGAGAGAGAGAGAGAGAGAGAGAGAGAGAGAGAGAGAGGAGAGAGAGAGAGAGAGAGAGAGAGAGAGAGAGGAGAGAGAGGGAGAGAGAGAGGGAGAGAGAGAGAGAGAGAGAGAGAGAGAGGGAGAGAGAGAGAGAGAGGAGAGAGAGGGAGAGAGAGAGAGAGGGGGGGGCTCGATATATCTTATGACAGATTAATAGATACGGTCAGTATGACATATATATGTGTGTGTGTGTGTGTGTGTGTGTGTGTGTGTGTGTGTGTGTGTGTGTGTGTGTGTGTGTGTGGTGCGTGCGAGCGTGCGTGAGTGCGTGCGTGCGTGCGTGCGTGCGTGCGTTGCGTGTGTGAGTGCGTGCGTGTGTGCGTGTGTGTGTGTGTGTGTGTGTGTGTGTGTGGTGTGTGCGTGCGTGCGTGCGTGCGTGTGAGCGTGCGTGCGTGCGTGTGTGAATATCCCAAAGGTGCCCTCTAAGAGTTACATGAGAACTCTCTCCAAAGTCAGCTTTATATTCATAAACATTGTTGGACGAATAAATTATGCATTTTCTGTTTATTTGTGATTCATTTTGTGTGTGTGCGCATGTGACATACATGTAACATGTAACACTTTCGTTCCAAGGGGTCTGTGGGCGCAAAAGTGTTGAGGGCATTGATTTATAAAGAGAAAATAGATCGCTAAAACTATAACCAACCATATGGAATGGAATTTTCAGTAATATGTATTATATTCCGTTAAACCACATAATATCTTCCGAGGCATAATTACAGATTTCAAAATGTAAAAAAAAAAAAGAAAGAAAAAAAAAACATAATTCACTTCACGTGCTCGAGGATTCTCCTTATCTGATCCTTGGTATTTTCTTTAAGTTTAGTCACTCACCTTCAAATCTCGAATTATCCTACTCCTAAACTGCCAATGAGTACCGCACGACCAGCAATTTACACACTAAAAGCCTGTCTTCTGTCGCGCTGTAACTTCTGCGAACTTAATCTCATCAAAATAACCAAATTACTTCTCGGGCTCGAACTTCTTGCATGAACTAATACTTTGGGTGCATAAAAAAAAATCATGAACCACTAAATTACCCAGCAATTCTGCTAAATGCGAAGACATTAGTCGAGGGCGAATGAACGATAAAATTCGTACCGCGTTTAAAATGCTCTGATCCTAACTATTTTTATCGTTTAAGAAGTACGAACACGCCCGTTCCACATGTTTACGATCTTACGACATTTCATTCAAACATTCTCTCATGAAGTATTCGTGTTGAGCGGTCATTTGTTCTTTGGCGCTCCGGCTTGCTAGCATTTCACATGCGCTGATTGCTGTATCAAGAACCTTTTCATTCTATCTATCTTTCTCTCAAGAACTGTGTGTGTGTGTGTGTGTGTGTGTGTGTGTGTATGTGTGTGTGTTTTTTTGTGTGAGTTTGTGTTTGTGTGTGCTTTGTGTCGTGTGTCTGTGTGTGTGTGTTGGTCGGTATTGTGTCGTGGCGCTCGCGGCGTTGCTAAGCAGTTTTTTTCTTCCACACTCTACTATGCGTTATCAAACATTTTCTTGTAGCTATTACTCTCTAAGACATCGTAGTGGTAGAGTGGGGGTGAGGTGTGGGGTGTGGGGGTGTGGTGGGGGGTAGGGGGGAGGGTGGTGTGGAGGAGAGAGGGATGATGAGTGAGTAAGCATGGATTCGCTCAGACATGAGAGCGTAATCAGAATGATGTAGCAGTATGAGTAGTAAGAGAGAGAGAGAGAGAGAGAGGGAGGAGAGAGGAGAGAGAGAGAGGAGAGAGAGGAGAGAGAGAGAGAGAGAGAGAGAGAGGAGAGGAGGGGAGGAGAGAGAGGGAGGGAGAGGAGAGCGAGAGGAGAGAAGAGAGAGAGAGAGAGAGAGAGAGAGAGAGAGAGAGAGAGAGAGAGAGAGAGAGTTTTACAGAACTCTTAAAACACTTTTGTAAATCTATCCACTGGCCTTACAGTTAGTATTATCATTACACGCAAAGGACAACAACAATAACAAACAAAACAAAGCAAACGAGGCATAAAAAAAAAAAAATCAATCCAAGTT
>NC_051421.1:28152385-28154885 GCF_015228065.2 Penaeus monodon | reverse complement strand
ATAAATGCAAATAGTCTAAAACTTAACTCATGGAAACAAAGAGCTTCGAGGAATCACATGAAGCAAATACATACTTTCAAGAGTTAATGTAAAGATCCAGTAGATGGCGGCTGCTACTATACCATCACTATTTACTGTTACCATAACGACTGTCTAGTGCAACCTTTACCCTAAAGAGCACACCATTACAGACCAAACACACAAAATAATAGCATTCGCCGAGTAATGAAAGACATTAAGAGAACATCTAGCCTTCGCTTCTTTCCCCCTCGCGTTCTTCGAAACTGGAATATCGAGCTGTGCGGTAAACAGACACCCATAAAAAAAAATAAAAACAATAATAATAAAAAAAAGACCCCAGCGCCGAAATGACTGCCCGAGCGAACGCTGATTCAGTCCTCTAATGAGCTATTCCAGCTTGATGGGGTTATTCCCTGTCTCCTTTCAGCTATTAAATGTCTAATTATTTGTTTATTCCGCAATTATCCTCCGCTAAGACGGATAAGGTTTGCCTGGATTGGAATGAGTGTGCTTATACATAGTGTGTGTGAGTGCGCTTGTGTGTGTGTGTGTGTGTGTGTGTGTGTGTGTGTGTGTGTGTGTGTGTGTGTGTGTGTGTGTGTGTGTGTGTGTGTGTGTGTGTGTGTGTGTGTGTGTGTGTGTGTGTGTGTGTGCGAGTTTGCGTGTGCGCGCGTGTTTGCAGAGAGAGAGAGAGAGAGATAGAGAGAGAAGAGAGAGAGAGAGAGAGAGAGAGAGAGAGAGAGAGAGAGAGAGAGAGAGAGAGAGAGAGAGAGAGAGAGAGAGAGAGAGAGAGAGAGAGAGAGAGAGAGAGAGAGAGTGAGAGAGAGAGATAGAGACGGAGGGAAATATATATATATATAGATAAATATGCAGAGAAAGCGAAAGACAGACGGACAAACAGAGAGAACGACACACACACCACAAAAAAAAACATAACTTTTGCACTCCTTTTAGAAACTAAATCAGAGCAAAGGGGGAATGAAAAGCAAACACACGAGAAAACAAGACAAATGAAGTGGCCAAGTGCTTTCCGAGTCCAGTGGCTGGCGTGCTGAGAGGCCATCCATCTCCCCGCGTGAGGACCTTCAAGGCTCGGGAGACGGCTGCTAAGGAGCGGAATACCGAGACATGGTAACGAGGGAAATGAGGAGGAGGAGGAGGAGGAGGAAGAAGACGAGGAGGATTGGGAAGAGCAAAAGAATGAGTATTAGGAGGAGGAAAAGGAGGATGAGAAGGAGGTAGAAAAAAAGGAGGAGGAAAAGAAAGAGGGGGGAGGAAAAGGAAGAGGAGGAGGAAAAGAAGAAGAAGAAGGAGGAGGAGGAGGAGAAGGAGAGGGAGAGGGAGAAAGGGAGGAGAAGGAGAGGAGGTAGGAGGAGGAGGAGAGAAGAGGAGGATAAGGAGAGAGGAAGGAGAAGGAAGAGGAGAGGAGGAGAGGGAAGGGGAGGAGGAAAGGAGGAGAAGGAAGAGAAGGAGTAGCAGCAGGAGGAGCATGAGCAGAAGCAGGAGCAGGAGGAGGAAGGGAAGCAAAGCGCGAAAGAGAAGAGGAAATGTAGAAGGCAAGAATAAGTGAACGGGGTTACAGAGCATTTTATCTTTGATGTCGATAATACTTTGCAAAAAGAAATTCAAGGCCAGAAAAATGCATAAAAAAATAATGTTAATCAGACACACGATTACGATTGATATTAAGAATCACTTGACCTAAAAACATGTTGAACCAGATTAAAAACTCACCGCATCGTCATATTTCCAAACGATAATCCTGATCCGAAAAAAAAGGATAAGCGAATGCTCAAACAAAAACAAAGTCCTATAATATTGAAAAAAAAGATAAATCGCACGATAAGAATCAACCAAAAAGCGACAAGGCAAATACAAGGGCAGGGCCTCCCCTAGATGATGAAAATTAATTATTGCGATGATTAGGGAAACAAAGGATTAATTATATGATAATTTGTGACGAGGGATATTAACGAAATGAAAGGGAAGGGAGAGAAAATAATTACCTGGATGTAAGGTACACTGAAAATGTGAAGATGATGCTAGGGATTGGTGGCAGCGATGGCGAACATGACAGTAATAATATAGATAAGGGTATGACAATGATATTAATAGAAAAGAAGATAATGATGACAAGAAAAAAAGAGGTAAAACAAACACACACAAAACAAATATATCAACAGTAATTATAATGTTCAAGGATTTGGATGATGATAGCACTCATTAAATATTATGATGATGATGAGAATCAAGGACGACAAAGGAGATAATACTAACAACGGTAACAATCTGAGGCACCGTAAGGGTTATTGAGACTAACGAAGAGGACAGCCATGTTATCAATTACAAGGCTGGCGAGGACAGCGACGGTAATATGATTATGATGATAATTATGATGATGATGATGGATGATGATGATGATGATGGTGATGATGATGGTGATGATGATGATGATGGTGATGATGGTGATGATGGTGAT
>NC_051421.1:28127385-28137385 GCF_015228065.2 Penaeus monodon | reverse complement strand
GAAGGGATTCTGTGCAATATATGCCTAACCTAACTAACTGCTGGCTTTCAGATATATATTGATAAAGAATTATTCAATATCTATAAGCATACACCCACTTTCTTCTCCCTTCCCTTCCGCCACCTCTCTCTCTCTATGAACACACACACACACACACACACACACACACACACACACACACACGAAGACAATCCTACGCGCCCACAACCACCACACACACCAGCAGCCTCCCCTCAAACGTCCCCCAAAGAGAGGAGAGGAGCCAGTAATGAAAGCGCGCCCATGCATCGCACGCCCTCGTGTAACCAGGTTAATCTCCCTACGACCCTCCGCCCTCATCCCCGGCGAGGCCTTGTTCGCCAAATCGGCTGTTAGCGTCGCGCCGGATGAAGGGGACGGCGGCGAGGAGGAGCTAACTGAAACGGCCGCGCGTGCTTCGGCTTCGGGAATTTCATGAGTGCTCATGCTGATAGGGCCGCGGGGAGCTTGCACGGGGGTGGGTTGGGAAGAAGAGAAGGGGAGGGTGAATTGGGAAGAGGGGAAGGTGTCAAATGGGGAGGGGGGAACGGGAGGGTGAGTTGGGAAAAGGAATGGGAGGAGGAATGGGAGGGGGAATTGGGGAGAGGGGAAGAGAAGGGTGGGTTTGAGAGAGGGGAACGGGAGAGTGAGTTGGGGAGAGGGGAAAGGGGGACGAGTTGGGAAGAGTCGAAGGGGGGGGGTGAGTTGGGGGGAAGGGAAGGGGAGGATATAGAAAATTAGGAAAGGAGAGCGAGGGGAAGGGGAAGGCCTTATAAGATGGGGAGGGGGCACGGAGGCGTGGCCAGAGGGGAGTGGGGGAGCCTGAGGCGAAAATGCAAACGCGCCATGAGATTATATCGTGCTTTCGGGAAGCATTCAAGTAAAGTCTATTAAAACATGAACGCGACTTAGCGGATTATGACGAAGAGCTCTGATGCTTGCTCGGATAGTATTACGTAAGCCGTTAAGCGCCTATTTTGCTTATTCTCCTTGGGGTGAGTGTACAAGCCGTAGATTTACAAATATTTTTTTTTCTTGTATCTTTGTTATTATCCATATTCGATGGCTAAGCGGATCCACGAACCAATCCTACTTAAAGATATCAATTATCTTGTATCTGCTACTTCTGTGATTTAACATCAGTATACAAAAGACGGAATTGAAAATCTTTCCTATTGCAACAACAATTAGCTCCCGCATACACAAATCCCAACAAGCGAGACTCCGAAAATTATTGACAAACGAATAACCATACAAACAAACCACACGACAACAAAAGAAAGAGAGAGCACACAGCACGCCCTTTTTACCAAAGATTACAAGAAAAAAATCCCTCCGCTGGGACAGTTGGGGGGAAAGTTAACAGCGACTCGCGACTTTTATTGTCCAAAGAAAAGGCGTATTTGAGGAATGAATTCTCACATTCTCTTCTTTTAATGCTTTTGAGAGGTGTTGGTGTTAATGAGGATGATGCTGAGGAAGAGGAAGTTTAGGGGGAGGAGGAAGAAGGAAAGGAGGGGGAGGAGGAGGGGAGGAGGAGGAGGAGGAGGAGGAGGAGGAGGAGGAGGAGGAGGAGGAGGAGGAGGAGGAGGAGGAGGAGGAGGAGGAGGAGGAGGAGAGGCAGAGGGAGAGGGAGAGGAAGAGGGAGAGGGGAGAGGGAGAGGTAGAGGAAGAGGAAGAGGAAGACAACGGTAGTAGTAATGGTGTTGGCGATTAAGTCGTAATAGCTTTAATAACAATCGGACTGTTATTACCATTGTGATCAAAATGCACTGCTGCAGTAATGGTGGTGATATCACAAAAGTGTTAAACAAATAAGTAACTACATGGATATTCAAATACAAAATGATCGACTAGAAAGATCATTAGTTACAGTAGTGCGAGAGAGAGAGAGAGAGAGAGAGAGAGAGAGAGAGAGAGAGAGAGAGAGAGAGAGAGAGAGAGAGAGAGAGAGAGAGAATGTGGATGGCAGAGCACATTATCAAATGACAACTAGACTTCCAAAACTTTGTTTCCAAAATAGGTACATGTACCACATTTTTTTTAAACAATGAATTTCGCAGACCCATTCCTTTGCGATAAACCCTTCAATTGGATTTTAAATATATATAAGGATCCGGTTCAACACCGTCTCACAGGCCAAGCTCCCATAAATAATCACCAAATATAGCAACCAATAAATGCAGGCAAAACATTAACCGTTCCATTTGGCAGAGGGAATACGGAACCGAAAATGGATAGACAAAAAGTTTACATTTTAATACGGAACCGGTAAAATGGATAGACAAAATTTTTACATAGGTTTCATGATTAAGGTATCGATACATTCAGTGCATCTGGAAATCTTCATCATGAAACCATTAACTTGAAATTGATATTCATTTTTTCATATAAATCGGATATACATCATCGATGGAGGCAAAGCAATGAGCTTAATTTTCAAGGCAATCGTAAAATATTACATATTTATAGATATGTATTGCATTAACCGCTAGAAGTCAACCACATTAAAGAAAATATAGAACTAGAGAATTACAATCAACTTTTCCAATGCAAAATTGAAAACCTCAATTACAAATGAAAATATTTCTCCTTAAAAAAAAAAAGATTCATTATATTGCCAAGGACTCTGCCAGTGTTAAAGATTTAGATTTTGTAACAGGCAAACATAAATCGCACGGAAAGATTAAAAAAAAAAAAAAAAAAAAAAAAATGCATTCACCACACAAAAACACTGGATTTTTCCCTTGGCCTAGCCATCCGTCAGAGGCATGTCTCATAATATATTTTCTGTGTCTTGACTTTCACTGGAGTTATGCAAAGAAGGTGTTTGAAGTAAAACGAATATCTACCTTTTTCTGAGGGTAATTCAAGCAGTAATTCTATCCCTCTCTCTCTCTGTCCCTGTCTCTCTCTCTGTCTCTGTCCCTCTCTTTCTCTCTCTGTCCCTCTCTCCCTTTCTTCCTTCCTGCTTCTCTCTCTCTCTCTCTCTCTCTCTCTCTCTCTCTCTCTCTCTCTCACTCCCACTCTCTCTCTCCCACTCCTCTCCCCCCCCTCTCTCTCCCCCCCCTCTCTCTCTCTCTCTCTCTCTCCCTCTCTATCACTCACACACACAGACACACAAAACTTAATAAGACCCATATTGATTTCATCTCATACACCGAATTAATTCCCTGCGTCACCGGCTGACTTCAATCACAACGAAAAAAAAAAAGATATATATATACACTTAGAACTTACCATGCAGAAATACCACGGACACACTGTGATATTCTCTGGTGGGTAATGGGCGTGTTCATTCTCAATAGCTAATTCAAAAAATGAAATAAATGTATATAAAAAATGTATATATATATATATATATATATATATATATATATATATATATATATATATAAAGACAGAGAACCCAAAAACACATCGAACGAAAGAACGAACAAACTTGGAAAACTAAACAATCAGAAAGAAAACAACAACAGAAAACACGAACACCCCCCCCCCCCAAAAAAAAAAAAAAAAAAAAAAAGGGCAGAGATACCACATGTGTCGCGCCAGAAGGCAAATCATGTGCGGCAACAAACGGGACACTTATATCCCAGGAAACGAAATGATCCATTCGGGAGACAAATAACTCTCTTTCCTTCGGTTATTCAAGCGTCATTCCGTTCATTTGGCAAAGATGGGTGACAAATCTACAGTCTCATCCTCGAACGTATTAAAAGGGGAGGAGAGGAGAAAGGGTGGAGGGAAGATAGAAGATGGGGGATGGGGAATAGAGAAAGAGAAGGGAGGGAAAGAGATGGAGGGAAGATGAAAGATAGGGGATGGGGAATAGAAAGAGAGGAGGGAGGAGGAAGGCGGTAGGAGGAGAAGAGGGAGAAGAAAGGGAAGAATAAGGAGGAGGAGGAGGAGGAGGAGAAGGGGGAGAAGAAAGGGAAGAATAAGGAGGAGGAGGAGGAGGAGGAAGACAACAAGGACGAAGAGGAGGAAGAAGAGTATTAGGAGGTGGAAAAGGAAATGGAGAAGGAGAAAGGAAGAGAAAGGAAATAAAAACAGAAGGACAAAGGAAGCAAGAAAGAAAAAATAAGGAAGAGGAGAGGAAACGAAAGGCAGAAGAAAGAAAAACAAGTGATGAAAGGCGGAAGAGACGGGGAGAAAGAACGAGACGACGAGGAGGAGCCAGAAGAGGAAAAGTAAAATGAAAAACAACATGATAAATGGGGAAGAAGACAGGAAAAGAACTGCTATGGATACTCTCCGATTAGAACTCTTTATTACGACACTCCTCATACTCGAAAAATATCACCTAATAACCTGATACTGAGTCTCAGGAGCTGTGTTATTCTTTTCTTCTCCACAATTTGTTCGGGAGGTAAAGTAATGCTAGAAAGAAAAGCTAAAAGGATAATATACTACGTTATTTTAGAAAAAAAAAGAAAGATAAATGTACATCTGAATAGCTGGCATATTCGGTAAGTTTCACGTTCTGAGGTTTTTTATATTTTGCTTTTGCATTAACCCCACGGATAAAACAAATGCATTCAATATGATATCGCGTTCTTGGGTCCTAACAGAGAGCTATTTTTTCCCCGGTCCCTGCAATCTAATCTTGACTGAAGAATATGCGCTGAATTACAGTTGCATGAACCATAAACACGATCCTGAGATTAAAATGTGTAGATGTGTTTCATGCACGTGACCACACACACACACACACAAGAGGTGCACATGTATGCACACCGATTTCATGTATGCTGTAAGCAAAAACACACAAGCAAATACACACACACACACACACACACACACACACACACACACACACACACACACACACGGGTTTGTCTATTTATAGATCTCAACACAAAAGAGAAACTGAATCAAACAGACAAACGACTAAATCCATGTATATACAGCATATCAACATATTTACCAAATATAAAACAATAAAAAATACCAATATGATTATACACATCAACTGACTGCTTAATGTTTTCTTTTATTCTAATTTATCTAACTGTAATGTATCTGAAAGCTGTAACCTTTTTCCCGTAAAATTTATTATGCCTCTCCATCTACCTAAAGACTTAGCGGGTTGTTATTTACCTGTAACGACCGTTACAAATTGACTGCTCTTTAGTTAATCTCGTCCCTTTTCTAGCCAGTGACGATAATGAAATTATTTCATTTTTGGTGCTCTGTCGCGTGTCATTTCTGAACGCGTTAGTGTAGTAGTTAGTGCACTGCGATTAACACGACTGTTGGTATTGAATGAAAACACACACACACACGCACACACACGCGCACACACACACACACACACACACACACACACACACACACACACACACACACACACACACACACACACACACACACACACACACACACACACACAACCTTATCTATGTATATTATATTATATATATATATATTATATATATATATATATATATATATATATATATATATATATATATATATATAATAAGACATCAAACATGAAAGACTCGCAGAGCAGTCAAATGAAGTGTAACTGCAATGGACGCTTTTGATCTCACTCTCTCAAAGTTCCAGCAAGCTCATTCAATATATTTACATGACTTTGTCAAGAGGATTAGATTTCTTTGTTTTTATTTATATATCAATCAACTCGATTATTTCCTTCCCTCACTTGTCAGTGTCCCTTCCCTTCCCTTTGTATCCACGAGTCGCTTTCTCTCTCCTTTTCTTGTTTTACGAATTGCTGCTCCCATTATTCTATCAAATATCTATTTCACTTTTCCTTTTATTGGATTTTCTTTCCAAGTCTCACTTACCTTTTTCGTATCTTTCACCTTGACTTCCCTTCATTTTTTTCCCATTACTTCCCCCTCCAGCCGTTTCCTTCAGTGCTTTGATACACTATTCCTTTTCTCTCTTCCCTTCTTCCTCGCACACCTCCTGTTATGGTTCTCCCTTCCGGACGCCCTACCGTAGTGCACTTCCCTCTTTTTATTCCCTCTCATTCACTCTGCTTTCCCTCTTCCCCTTCTTCACAACATTCCGTTTCTTCTTCTCTTATTCATCCTCTGCGTTATTGCTTCCTATTATGTATCTTTCTTTGTTCTTCTCCGTCTTCCGTCTGAAGATATTTTTTTCTCCTCCCATTCCCCCCTCTCTCTCTCTAACTCTCTTTCTAACTCTCTCTCTCTAACTCTTTCTCTCCAACTCTCTCTCTAACTCTCTAACTATCTCTCTAACTCTCTTTCTCTCACATATTCTCTATCCATGTCACTCTCTCTCCATCTGTCTCTATCTCTCTTAAATGTTGATGGCTTAGAAGATGAAGGGGGCGTGGTAATGAAAAATGGTGATGAATACCGTAGACATTTTACGGAACGAAATGTGTTAGGCATATAAAGGGGAAAGGGGAGCAGGAGGATAGAGTGAGAGAGAGAGAGAGAGAGAGAGAGAGAGAGAGAGAGAGAGAGAGAGAGAGAGAGAGAGAGAGAGAGAGAGAGAGAGAGAGAGAAAAGAATTTCCTTTGCCTTTATTCCTTTCGGGAAGTAAAACAAAGGAAGCAACAGCAGTTTTATTGGCCGGGCAGGTGATTTTCAACAAACGTGTCCTCCCAGAGTGGAAATAATTACACAATAAACATATATCTTGACTGTAGAGGGGGTGGGGGGATTGTATTTTGAAAAAGAACCAGAAAGCGAGTGTGTGTGTGTGTGTGTGTGTGTGTGTGTGAAAGAGAGAGAGAGAGAGAGAGAGAGAGAGAGAGAGAGAGAGAGAGAGAGAGAGAGAGAGAGAGAGAGCCGGAAGGAAAGGAGAGGGTTAGTGGGAATGGGAGAGGGGAGGGAGAAGGAGAAGAAAGAGAGGAAGATAGATAGAGAGAGAGAGAGAGAAAGGAGGATAAGATAGGGATAGAGAGAGGAAATAAAAGAGTAAGCAAAAAAAAGAAAGGGAGAGGGAGCTTATTGACAGTTATCCACGATATTTATATTCTCCGCCTTCCTAGGTATTTTGAAAAGCCGTTAAGTTCGAAGAGAAACTTTTTTAATCCCCAGAAAAATATCTTCCCTCCATCCAAGTCCTCGCAACTATCTGAGAAAATCTAGCAAATAAGAAACACTCTAATCTACACGATGAATAGTGAATTGTAAAAGCAAAAGCGTGAGCAGGAAAGAGGATGACTCTGAGAGAGAGAGAGAGAGAGAGAGAGAGAGAGAGAGAGAGAGAGAGAGAGAGAGAGAGAGAGAGAGATCTAAAGGCCAACTGCAACAACATCCCCGTGTCGCCCAAGATGACACTACAATACATATATACATATGTACATATAAACCTATGTGCACATATACAAAAATACATGTATACATTTATACATATGTATGCACCCACACCCACCCACACACAGACATGTCTGTGTGTGCTTATTTTGTTTTTTGCATGAACTCCGAACAGCCGAGTCTTTTCTCCTCACACAGGTTTCCAATACTATGTTACCCGGGTGCGTTGAATAATCGCTGTTTCTAAAAAAAAGAAGAAAAAATCGTAAAGACTAAGTTAATATCCATAGTTTATTTAATTATCAAACATTTAATTAACTGGCATTATTTTCACGGAAAATCAACTAAAGTTACTAACATGTGTCCCACGGTTCAGCATACTTGTTTGCTCCTTAAGTTTGAAACTCTAAACACATCTAGTTAGTTAACACGTGAATTTTATAAAGGCAATGCATGTCTTCAATAAATGAGAGGGAGAGGGAGAGAGAGAGAGAGAGAGAGAGAGAGAGAGAGAGAGAGAGAGAGAGAGAGAGAGAGAGAGAGAGGGAGAGGGAGAGGGAGAGGAGAGAGGGAGAGAGAGTGGAGAGAGAGAGAGAGAGAGAGAGAGAGAGAGAGAGAGAGAGAGAGAGAGAGAGAGAGAGAGAGAGAGAGAGAGAGAGAGAGAGAGAGAAAGCTTCCTAATGAAACACAGGGGAAGGGTGGAAAGATAACATACATGCACGTTGTGTATTTTGGAGCGAAATTGCTGCACTTGGTTACAAATGTTGTGTTAGTGCGTCTGTGTTTAATGCGCGGATGCCCTCTGTATATCTATTTTCTGCATGGAAATCATTCCATGTTTATGCCATTTATTTTTGTAAAATCTGAGATCTTACACAAAACAATCTACAAAGCTTCCATATTCCAGATATACAAAAAGGAAAGTGGAAACGCATGACGTGAAAACCATTATCCAAATCGGACAATAAATCGCAATGGAGAGCGTGCTCCGTCATGCATTCAACGCTGTCTTTCTCTGCATGGTTGTATTTTCATTTCGTTTTACGCGTTACTGTGTTCGTGCTTATGCACTGCTACAGCTCGAACAACCCGCCCACTATTGTACAGCCACTGATGGTGACACAAAAAAATCCCATTTTCCTTTACCCTTCCTGAAATTCTCTCCTCCTAATTTTCGGAAGTTAATGAGATTTCTAAAAGTCAATTAACGACTTAATGTATGGATTAAAAACGGGGGGAACTCGCCGCCTGAGGGCATAACAAGAGAAAGAACGCATTCAATAGATTTCGCCGGCGGCACATGTAATTCTGAAGGGTATTAGGCGGTCGCAGATGAAGGCCCGGAAGAATAAGCAAAGGACACGAGTGAAAATGAACAATTCCACGGAGCAAGAGATCTAAACTGATGATTCGATTTGCAACTTCAGAATTTCCCGCTTGAAGAGATTCCTTCTGTACATAGCAAGACCTGCAGCTCATTACAATTTGACGAATATATGAGCAAGCTTATTACGGCCACATCAGCTAACCTAATCAAACAAGGCAACTATTTCCAGACAGCATACTACAAGAAAGCCAAACAGACAAACACACAGAGACTAACTCTCCCTCGCCTTCTCGGTCCTCAAGTTACAAAAGGCAGATAATGGGCGAGATATTAGGGTGAGGACAGCAGTCAATGATCCGAAAATGGTTTACGTGGTTCCTAAATAAGAAATAAATAATCATAAATAAGCATCATAACAACAGTAATAACAAAATCAGCAAAACAGCATTAGATGATGACAATGACAGAGGATGATGACGGTGATAATGACAATATAATAATGATTAAAAGAATGCAAGAAAAAAAGAAGAAAATATATTGCCCAACCGAAATGAACGATAAATAAATAAATAAATAACATTACATTAAGAATAATGATAATTATAACAATGAAATATGTAAATAAAGACATCTGACAATTAAATAAGGAACGTATTAGGGTGACCCTTAAACTCTCCCCCAATTTAAACCATATCACATAAAGCTTTTTAACTCTAACCTCGATCCGTAATATACAACAAAAATACTCTCAAAACTGAAATAAATTGAAGATTGTAGATACAGCGTATTCCACAAGTACTGTTACCATCCGACAAGCTCCATACCCTTGACCTTATCCAACATACTTTCAGTGACTGGCAGGCCTCCAGCCTAAGTTACCGACCTAGTCGATTAACCTCCTTATGCCCGGTTTGGTAACTTACCTGTCTCTATACTGCGTACATAATGATAATGGCCATGCAGCATCAATGATGATAATTTTCAACGCCACCGTAATTGCATAAACCACGGTCAGTACTGAACCATCATTTTCGTCGCCATCATAATTACATAAACCATCACCAGTACCTTTTGCTATCCACAGTATATCTCATCTCCCGTGAATCTGAAATACTCCCCCTATAAAAGCTTCCCAGGATTTAATTCGACGCAATCCTGGTGCTGACAGACCTCGCCTCCCGTCCTCTGAGATGATGTATGATTCGAACCCCTAAAGACTTCGCTATAAGCAAGTTTTTCACCGCCCCTTCCGACGTCAGGATGAGAGTCCTCGCAAACTACACTAAACCAGTAAACAGGCAATGAGGCATTTCGCGGTAAACAATTCATTACAGTTATAAATAAATCAATTATGATTATGCACAATTCCCTACATCGCAGAACCGGA
>NC_051421.1:28117385-28119885 GCF_015228065.2 Penaeus monodon | reverse complement strand
GCGCAGCGATTCCTAACACAGAGAATGACGAAAGAATGGCCCCCGGCTACCTAAACTATTTTTTTACCTTGCGTTTGGGCAAAAACCCCAAAACACACACGACAAACACACAGCACAGACACAAAACAAAACAAAAACAACAATTCAGAAAGACACAGACCAGACACAGACAACACACACACACCCAAAAAACACACCACGACCAAAACCAAAAACACACACACCACACACACCCACCCCAAACACAACCAGACCGGGCCCCCAAAACCACACCCCAACCCCACCACAACACACAACAAACAAAAACCCCACCAAACCGAAACAACACAGAACAGACCGACACAGACCGACCAACCAGACACAGACACCACGCACAAACACACACCCACACCACACCACCCAAAAACCACTGTTGTTGTGTGTGTTGTGTGGTGTGTGTTGGGGTGTGTGTGGGTGTTTGGTGTGTGTGTGTGTGTGTGGTGTGTGTTTTGGGGGTTGTGTGGTTTTATTATAAACTGTATATTTAAAAAAACTGGGGTTTTTACTAAGTGTGTAGTATATCTTTTTTAAAGTAGGTTTAGTTTTTAGCCGCCGGGTCCAAAATGAAATTAATTTTAGTTCCTTTCCCCGGGGAGTCCGGGTTACCTTTTTGGTAACTTCTCTCATTTATCCCGGGTCGGGGGGCCACATGATTGGGCTGGCCCCCAGTGGCTATAGGGAAACGAGGTGAAGTTCCTTGCCAAAGGACTTCATCTATCTAGGGATATGCCTAAAATTTTAAAAAACGCGCGGTGCTATATCGCCATGGATGACCCCCATCGCTGCGGCAATTTGGTGGGCCCTTTCAAAAAGTCTTATTATTATATTGATTAATTTATTATATATTTAAAAAATATATATTATATAATAATATTATATATTTAATTAATAATATATAAAAAAAAAAAAAAAAACAAAAAACCCTTATTATATTAAAAAAAATAATATAAAAAAAGAAAAAAGCCCCAAAAAAAAAAAAAAAATATATATATTATATATATATAATAATATCTAGAATATATAAATATATAAAATATATATATAATATAAGATATATAAAAACATTCATAACATATATTTACATATATATTTTAAAAAATATAAATAATATATATAAAATCAAAAAACATAAATAATTATATTAATAATAAATAATATTTATAAATTTTTAAAAAATAAAAAAAAAAATTAATTTAAAATATATATAAATAATTAAATTTTATATATATATATAATAATTAAAATATTTATTTTATAATAATGTACACAACCCCAACCACACAACCACCCACCCCCCCCCCCCCACACACACAAATAAATATAATATATATATATTATTAATTATTATATAATATATAATTTTATTTTATAAATTTATATATTATTATATATATATTAATATATAAATAATATTAATTTTAAAAATATAATATATATATTTATATATAACTAATATTTTTAAATTTTAAATTTATATATACATAAAATATAATGTATAAACTTTTTTATAATATATAATATAATATATAATAATTTTTAAAAATATATAAAATATATATAAAAATATAAAATTTAAAAAATATATATATATATATAAAAAAAATATTATATAAAAAATTATAATAAATATATATATATATTTATAATATAAAATATATATAAATATATATTATTTGTATATATATATTATATTTATATATATATATTATATTTATATATTATATATATATATATTATATATATTTTCTTATACGGTAGGTTCATGTTTGAACCGCCGTGGTCACAGCATGATACTTGTAGTTTTCATGTTGTGATGCTCTTGGAGTAGAGTAACGTGGTAGGATCCAGTTCCTTTCCACGAGAGTGGTGGTACTTTTAGGTTATATATATATATATATATATATATATATATATATATATTTCACAATATTACTATTATATAATATATATATATATATATATATATATATATATATATATATATATATATCTCTCTGTGTCTTTCTATATATATATATATATATATATATATATATATATAAACACACACAAACCACACACACACACACACACACACATATATATATTACAGATATATATACGCACACATATATTTATAGATATACGCATACACACATGTAGCTCTCTCTCTCTCTCTCTCTCTCTCTCTAAATATATATATATATATATAATATATATATATATATAATATATATATATGTATATATACACACATACATATACACACATTTTTTTTTTCAAGTGCTTGCCCACCCAGTGGCTAGGTAGGCAATCGAGGTGAAGTTCCTTGCCCAAGGGAACAACGCGCCGGACGGTGACTCGAACCCTCGAACTCAGACTGCCGTCGTGGCAGTCTTGAGTCCGATGCTCTAACCACTCGGCCACCGCGGCCTTATATACATACACACACACATATATACGCATATATATACATAACCTA
>NC_051421.1:28064885-28069885 GCF_015228065.2 Penaeus monodon | reverse complement strand
AAAAATCTTCCCAAAAATTTGATGATAAGCCGCCTTTTAACTCGGTCGACTTTATCGTTGACGCAACACCTGGCACTTTGACCATTAATTTTGAAAGAAACGTAATTCTCCCGGCATTGTAAATAAAGAGGGGTTGTACTATATTAATTGCAATTAAATAGGGATTGTAGATATGAAAACAAAAAATGGATACACACAAATACTTTATGTTGGTAATTACACTTAATAATGATTTTAGTGATTTCGATAAATGTAAACATGACCTAAGCTACAGGGAGAGTTGTGACAATATATAGATATGTTATAATTCTTAAATACAACATATATCACACAACATATTAAGCACATACACCCACACAACAATATAAACACTATTATATAATAACATTTAATAATAATATAAACTTTTAATACATATAATACACATTTAAACATAATATACACATTCATATACATATTTTAAAATTTATATACAATATATCACATTAATATATGTATATAGATATAATATAATATATAATATATTATATATTTTAATAAAATTTTTAATACAATATAACATATACGTACACACACCACAAAATATATACATTACCAACAAAAAACAACACACACACACACCACAACACACACCCCAAAAACACACACACACCACACACACACCACACCACACACACACACACCGCCCATGGAAAAGGTGTCAGCGCCCCAATCGGGGTTGATAGGAAGGGCATCCAATCGGGTAAGGGTGGTATGCCAAATTCAATAAAAATTTTGGAAGAGGATAGATCCTGCAGTGGAAAAAGGCTGTTAAATAACAAAAATTATGATATACAACAACTATTTTAAAATATTAATATATATAATTTTAAATTTTATATAATATATACAATACTATATATATAATATATATAAAATATATATATAATAAAATATATAAATAATAAAATCATAATGTAAATATGTGTTATATATGTATGTTATATATAATGAATATAAAATATATATATATAAAATATAATATATTTGTATGTTAATATAATATAATTAATATATATATAAATATAATGTATATATATTTATATTGTATATTATAAACATACAATATATTTATATAAAATATATATAATATATATATTAAAATAAATAAATATAAACACACATTATATAAATGTAAATAATTTTAAAAAAGAATATATATGTAAAAGGTAGTAGTTTATGTAAATTTATATAATAATATATATATATATATATAAAAAATAAATATAATAAAATATATTATATATATTATAATATATATATATATATATTATATATAATATAATTATATATTATATATGCATTATAAAACTATGTTATATGTTTGTGGTATATATATATAATATATATTATATATTATATATATATAATTGTGTGTGTGGTGTGTGGGGGTGTGTGGTGTGGGGTTTGTGTGGTGTATGGTGTGGTGTGTTATTTTTATTTTGTTATATATAAGTAAAAATAGGTATATTTTGTAATATATTAAATAATTTATTTTATATATATAATTATTTTAATATATATATATTAATTTTTATATATATATATACAACACAACACAAAACACAGACATAGAAATACACTAAAAGACAGATCAACCGAAAGGAAAATGGATAAATAAACGCAAGCAAGCGCGACAGAAAAAAAACGAACCAGAACTGAAATATAACCAGTGAATCAGAAACATTAAAATCCCATCTCGACCTCGGATTTGACGAGCGAGTGAGACAGACTGAAAAGGAGGGAGGGAGGGAGGGAGGGAGGGAGGGAGGGGGGAGGGGGGGGGAGGGAGGGGGGGGGGGAGGGGGAGAGGAGAGGGGGAGAGAGGAGAGGAGAGAGAGAGAAAAGGAGAAGAGGGGGGGGAAAAAGGAGGGAGAGAGAGAAGAGAGAGAGGAAGAAAAAAGAAGAGAGAGAAGGGAGAGGAGGGAGAGGAGAGAGAGAGAGAGAGAGAGAGAGAGAGAGAGAGTGTAAGCAGGCAATTTGAAACTCCAGCTTCAGTCTCGTTCGGAGGTGACGGCTTAAAAACCTGTTTTCGGGAGAATAAGGGCCAAAAAGGTCCCGCGAAGATGAAAGCGAAGAAAGCGCCTGTAAGTGAAGGAATCGAGAAAAAAAACGGAGAATTATGGGAGTAAGATCAAAATCGAAGAGATAGAGTGGAAGCAGAAAAATGAGATGAGAGATAACAATGGTAAAACACCGAAAGGAAGAGAGGGCACGACGGAAGTGAATGAGAGATAAAACAGGGGGGAGAGAGGGATGAAAACGAAAGAGAGGAAAATAGTACGAAGGTATATCAAGGGGAAGCCGACATAAGAAGAGAAACATGACGCACATACACACATATAAAACGCAATTACACAAAGAAACGATACACTTTTCCACGCAGGAAAATGAAGAAAAAAAAACGGTAAGACCAAGAGAGACGAATAAAGAACCACGAGAAGTAAGAGGAACGGGAAGGGAAGAGGAAAGAGCTGCCTTGTACTTAACGGGTACGAGTTCAACCCCCGGGGGGGATGGCGGACCAATCTATTCTCGATTTTCTAATCTCCAAGAATTTAGGCGGGAGGGAGAAGAGGGGAGAGGGGAGGGGAGAAGAGGGGAGAGGGGGAGGGGAGAAGAGGAGAGGGGGAGGAAGGAGAAAAGGGGAGAGGGGGAGGGGAGGAGGAGGGGAGGAAAGAAGAGGGGAGAGAAGGGGAGGAGGAAGAGGAGGAGAAAGGAGAAGACGGGGAAGGGAGGAGGAAGAGGGGAGAGGGGGAGGGGAGGAGGAAGGAGAAGAGGGGAGAGGAGGAGGAAGAGGAGAAGGGGGCGAAGAGGACGAGGGGAAGGAAGGATGGGGGGAGAGAGGGGAGGAGGATAGGAAAAGGAGGTTAGAGGGAGGAGAAGGAAGGGGATGAGGGGATGGAAGAGGAGGAAAAAGAAGGAGGAGGAAGAAGAAAGAAATAATAATAAGAAAAGGAAGAGGAACAGGAAGAGGAAGAGGAGGCGGTGAGTGACACATGCATAAAAAGACCAAGAGAAAGATGAAACAAGACGACAGACAAGCCGTGGAGCAGCTGAAAGGTCCGAAACAGATCAGCTATTCATATATACGTCACATATAGGATCCCCCTCCCCCCTCTTCCGTCTCAAAAGTGAAAAAAAAATGGATTCCTTTAGTTTTTCCTATCTCCTATATTCATTTCAATCATGATTGTCAGAATCCCTCTTCTTCACTTTCCTCCGCTCTTAAATCGCTTATCAATATTTGTCTTTCTCTTTTTTTTTATCAGCACCAAGCCGTTTTTCTAACGCTGCTTTGCGTTTCATTTCTCTCTTTTCCTTGCACTCTTTCCCTCCTCTACTCTTTCTACGTCCATCTTCATTTCATACCAGTATTGCCAAATTCTTTCCTCTGCGATTATTTTTTTTTGTAAAATCATCTTCCATTTTTTCTGTTTTTTTTTCTTCCCCTTTTAAACAAGTTTGTCCCAATCACCTCATTTATTATGACCGCTCACAGGTTCCTCTTTCGAAATCTGTGAAGCGAGGTCAGTATCAAGTTAGGGGTCAGGGTCTTGATTTCCCCAGGAATTTCGCCCTGATTTTTCCTAGTACTAGTGACAAGAGAGCTATTAATACACAACAAGAACAACAGCAACAATAAAAAACACAATTTGCTAAAATAATGGTCAGCGCTAAACTTATTTGCCACCGAAAACAGCAACAACGTTAATACCATAGCAAACTCAGACTAAAAAATAAAAAACAAAAGAAGGCAAAGATTTCTCCCAAAATACATTTTAAAAAATATAATCAATCCCAAACATTGATAATCAATATCATAAAAAAGAAAAGAAAAAAAAAATGCAAATTCCTCCTTTAGCGAAATAATTACGCATTTCTGCCGGCAACATGAGAAAGGGAAAATAAACACACGTATTCAGCCTGTAGCACACTCGAGTTTTTTAATTAAAATTTCAATGGGTATTTTGTTTCCTTTTTTTTTTTATATTTTGTAACGCTTTTTTGGTCCTACGTATTAATGTTTCGAATTACCAATATTTTATAATTTTAAAATTTCCCCCCTTTTTTTATTTTACTTCTATTTGTCTGGGTTTTTTTCCCCCTGTCCTGCTCCTCTATTCCCCTTTTCCCCCCAAAGCAGTACATAAATACGACACGCAACGCCACACCAACATACCCCCACACCACAAACCCCCCCAAACAACACACACACAATAAAATATAAATATAATATAAAAAATAATATATATAAATAAAAAAAAATAACATATACACCCATCACATGCACACGCACACGCACCTCACACGCTCGCGCGTGCGACACAACACACACCCCAAAACCACAACACACACCACACCCCAAAAAACACACACCAACACACACCAACACACACAACAACACCACAAATATATATAATAATAATATAAAATATTTATAATATATATTATATATATATATATTTATATAATTTTATATATATATAATATTATTATATTATATATATATTATAATTATATAATATAATTTTATAATATTTTAAATATATTTTATATTATATTATATTTTTAAAAATATATATAAATAATAATATATTATATTAATATATTAATCATAAGCAGACATGGTTTTGGGGTGAATAAAAATGTCATTCACAAAAAAAAAGCATCGAAATAAACAATACATGTACATAAAAATTCCAAAATTCAAATTAAAAAATTTTAGGCCCATTTCTTCAGATTTTTTTTCCCATTTCTCTCTCCTTCCCCCCTCCCCATTTCGCTTTCGTTCTTACTCCCTCTCCCTCCCCCCCTTTCTCTGTTTCTTCCCTCCTCTCTTACTCTCTCTCCCTCTTCTTCCCACCCTCCTCCTCTCTTTCTTTCCCCCTCTCTCTCCTCCCTCTCTCTCTTCTTCTCTTCCTCTCCCTCTCTCCTGTTTTCTTTCGCTTTTTTTTGTA
>NC_051421.1:28052385-28057385 GCF_015228065.2 Penaeus monodon | reverse complement strand
GAGAGAGAGAGAAGAGAGAGAGAGAGAGAGAGAGAGAGAGAGAGAGAGGAGAGAGAGAGAGAGAGAGAGGAGAGGAGAGAGAGAGAAGAGGAGGAGGAGGAGGAGGAGGAGAAGAGGAGGAGGAGGAGAGGAGGAAGAGGAGGAGGAGGAGGAGGAGGAGGAGGAGGAGGAGGAGGAGAAGGAGGAGAAGGATAAGAAGGATAAGAAGGATAAGGATAAGGAGAAGGAGAAAGAGAGAGAGAGAGAGATAAAAGAAAGAAAGAAAGAGAACGAAAGAAAGATCGTTCGATGCTAATATATATTCACACACGGATATGCAGATTACATCACAATCAAATGGTCGGTGACAATGGAATCTGCAGCCGGTTTGCATCGACCCTCACCGAGTGTCTTCAGATACCACCACAGCCACCACCAACCAAATTAGTTATAATATGCCACACACACACACACACACACACACACACACATTTGATTGCGTCCGAGAGAAAGAGACAAAGAGAGAGAGAAAGAAAGAGGCAAAGAGAGAGAGAGAAAGAGAAAGAGATAGATAGATAGATAGATAGAGAGAGAGAGAGAGAGAGAGAGAGAGAGAGAGAGAGAGAGAGAGAGAGAGAGAGAGAGAGAGAGAGAGAGAGAGAGAGAGAGCAGGGAATAATTAAATCAAGCAACAAAATTATTGCCACTATCAACACCAACACCGATGCCATCAATATCATCACACTATCGACGTACGAGGATGGTGCACTGGCTAACGAACACCATCATCCTCTTTGCAATCAGGGGCCCACGCGCGATTGCAGACACGACCGCGATTGCAGACACGCCCTCCAATCTGCACGCACAGTGGTCACAGGTAGACAAAGTTGTGGTAGACGAGGAAGAAGAAAAAAAGATGTGAAAAGGGAAAGGATGTGAAGAAAAGAATTAAGAGTTAGATGATGATTGTGGTGGTGATGGTGATAATGAGACGATGATGATGACGATGATGATGAGGATGAGGATGAGGATGATGATGAGGATATGGATGATGATGAGGATGAGGATATGAGATGATGATGAGATGAGGAAGAGATGACGATGAGTTTACGATGACGTGAGTTGACGTGATGTGAAGTTGATGTTGACGTTGATTTGACGTTGAATTTGACGTTGAATTTGACGTTGAATTTGACGTTGAATTTGACGTTGAATTTGACGTTGAATTTGACGTTGACGTTGATTGACGTTGAATTTGACGTTGAATTTGACGTTGAATTTGACGTTGAATTTGACGTTGACGTTGACGTTGACGTTGACGTTGATGTTGATTTTGATGTTGATTTTGATGTTGATTTTGATGTTGATTTGATGTTGATTTGATGTTGATGATGATGATGAGGATTGATTGAGTTGAGTGATTGAGTGAGTTGATGTGATGATGACTGATGATGAATGATGAAAGAGAGAGGAGGAGAAACGAGAGAGAGAAAAGGACGGGCAGAAGCAGAAACGAACGAAAAGGAAGAAGGAGAAAACGAAGAACGAACCCGATAGTAAGTTGACCGCTGGCAAACGCGTTACGACCGTACATCCCTGACTCCGGCCCCAGTGCGATTCGCGGACCGCCCGTCACAGCCAAAGCTTCAGCGACCCGTGATCAGCGGTTAAGGTCACTCAGCGGCTGTTGCACGCCACGACACGGGCAGCGCTGCTCAGCTTGCTCGGACACGCTCGCTTCCAGCTCATTTCTTTTGATTTAGTTCCCTTTTCTTGTCGATTTGTACGAAGAAGAAAAGAAATTGGAAGTAGGAGAGAGAGAGAGAGAGAGAGAGAGAGAGAGAGAGAGAGAGAGAGAGAGAGAGAGAGAGAGAGAGAGAGAGAGAGAGAGAGAGAGAGAGAGGTTATGTTGAAGAAAAAAATTAGAGAAAAGAGATGAAAAGAGAAAAGAAAACGAGAAAAAGGATAGAAAATAAATAAAGTAGGAGAGAAATGTTCCGTATAAGAATGGAAGAAAGAGAATGAAAATAAATGAGAGAAAGAGGTAGAAAAAAGAAAAGGAGAGAGAGAGAGCGGTTACATGGAAGGTCGCAGAGTCTGACATCACAGTCCTGACGTGTGACTGACATCATGACACGCCAATACTAAAAAAAAAAAAAAAAAAAAAAAAAAAAAAAATTTGCGAAATAAATGTACCAAACTGCACTATAACGAGTGTACGGAAGCAAGTGTACCAAAATAAGTCATAAAAATTGTATCCAAAAAGTCCCATACAAAAATATTGAAATAAAGGTCCCATAACGAGAGTACCAAAGAAAGTACTCGAAAACGTGCCATAAGGGTAGCAATATAAGACATAAACAGTATATCAAATTCAGTGTACCAAAACAAGCATGTCATAAATAGTGTACCAACACATGACATGATGTACTGAAGCTAGCATGACAGACAATATTCCCAATATAAATTCATGATGATATTCAATACGTGAATTTCTCATTCTCATTTTCTTTTTCTTTTTCTGCCTGAATGTCTGCCTCTCCTTTTTATTCTTTCTCTCTGTATTTCTCAGAATGACAACAAGAATAACGATAATAATTATAAGAATAAGAATAACAATAATAATAATAATAATAATAATAATGATAATAATAATCGCAATAACTAAAACAATGATAATGTTAATATCATCATCATCATCATCATCATCATCATCATCATCATCATCATCATCATCATTATCACTACTATAATTACCATTATCATAATTATAATCATGGTAATGATAATAATAAATATTGATACTGATGATAATTATTACAATCATAATTATGATTGTAATAATAAAAATAATGCTAATGCTAATGCTAATGATAATGATAATAATAATAATAATAATAATAATAATAATAATAATAATAATAATAAATAATAATAATAATAATAATAATAATAACAATAATAATAATAATAATGATAATAACAAAAACAATACGAACAACAATAACAATAATGATGGTAATAATAACAACAACAATAATGATAATAACAATTACAAAAAGAACAACTGTAATAATGAAATAATAACAACGATAACGATTACAGTTACAATCATAATTACAATTACAATAATAATGATGATATTAATAACAATAATAATAATAATAATAATAATAATAATAATAATAATAATAATAATATAATAACAATAATAATAATAATGATTATTATTATCATAATAGTAATAATAATAAAGATAATAATAATAACAATAATAATAATCGAAATAACAACATGATGATGATGATGATGATGATGATGATGATGATGATGATGATGATGATGATGATGATAATAACAATAATGATGATGATGGAGATGAAGATGATAAAAGTAAGAATGGTAATATTAATGATTACTTGACATAATAGCCAAGTGATTTCGAGCCACATTTCACGGACGATGCAAAACGCCGCGCTGGCAACGGGGAAAGATCCCTTAATGAATCGCAACCACAGCATCGATTTCCCGGTCATTATCCTTCGCCCAACTCCTTGTGACAACTAATTTGACCTTGCGACATATCCTGGATCAGTGAAACTTTGCTCTAATCTCTGACAAGGCTTCTTCAATAAGTCCGATAACCACTAACTAGACTAGGAAGTTTCTAGAACTCGATATAGGTTCTACTCGAAGTCTGTTGCACAATTTCGTGTAAGGCAGAGGGTCCTTTGGATTTAGAGATCGATCGATGATCAAACATAAATGATTCAGTGTGGAATTCCAGGCTTATGTGTACATCCTGGCGTCTAGCATCTTTTGCTATCGTACATTTAGATGCAAAACCTATCTTCCAGTTCGTCTCGCTGAATTCCTTCATTAAAATAAGAAACAGACTACTATCCACAACAATAAATCAGCACACATAGATTTCGAAATTCCACCCGCTAGCTTACAACACCAGAGCATGCAAAAGTCGGACGGTCAAGTACGACCAATGACCCTTTTAAGAAATCGGACGAGCCTCATTTTCTGGGTCGGAAGGCGTGGATTAACCCTTATCGGCCATTCGTTATCCTTGGAAAATGCCAGTCTGGAATGATAATAATAATAAAAAAGGTTTTGATCGGTGATACGGCAACTTTCCGCAGCCGTCTTTCTTTTCGTACATGTGTGTTTGTGCGGAGATATATACAACACATCGTATATATGTATATATGTATATACAAGCATAAATAAACACCCCCCGATATATTTTGTTCAGTCTTCTGTGCGAGGAAAAGAGCATCCTTCACGATATCAACCGGCAGAATATTCTACAAGAAATGAAAACTACGGAATTGTAAATTCTCGTTTAAAATAAGGAATATGCTTTCGAAACGGGTCGTTGTCACCGTGCCTTCCATCAGGATTTTCCCTGCCACTTTTTATCTCCTGGTGAAAATTGAAGAGAGAAAATGGAGGAAATTTATCTATCACTCACATATTTAAGAGTTTAAGCGGGCATATTTTGCCATGTTGTCATGTCACATCACTTCATCTCGCTGTTGAGATGCTGGGAACAGATGAAACCCGATATACCTTCAATCCCGCGAGAAATCAGGCGTAGAGAAAGCGGAGGGAGGAAGAATGGAGAAAGAAAATTGAATCTTGGCCGAAAGGATTTTGACAAATATTGCATGATGATACAACGGGAATCGCATGACGCAAGGAAACTAGATCTGTATTTGGGATAGATTTTTAAAATATATATTTTCGCATTTTTCAACATCTGTATGAGGGCGCGGATTTGATGCATGTACTGTGATATGTTTTATATGATATCGTATATTATATGTATAGTATATATATATTAATTATTATATATATGTATATATATATGTATATCGTATATATATATATATATATATATATAATATATATTATATATATATTATATATATTATATATATGTATATATATTATATATATATATATATATATATATATATATATATATATATATATATATATATGCATGC
>NC_051421.1:28032385-28042385 GCF_015228065.2 Penaeus monodon | reverse complement strand
AGAGGAAATGAAGTATAGGACGAATGAGGGATGTGGATGGTGGCAGGTTGTGGTACGAACACCGCGTGAGTTGACAGGTGTGGGGGTGGGAAGAGAAGAGGGAAAAAAACAGAAATAAGGAGAGATTGAAAGAACGGATATGATAAAACAAAGTAGGATAGGAAGAGCGGGGAAGAAGGAAGGGATAAAAAAGAAAAAAAATACCCTGAAAAAATATGATATAAATGAAAGACACAAAAATACACTCCCACTCACTCGCACACAGCCTCAGAGCGCGTGCGCGCGCACACACACACACACACACACACACACACACACACACACACACACACACACACACACACACACACACACACGGCCGTAAAGGCAATACAAAGGTAAATATTATAGTAATATCCCCGGGTGTATTACTGAGGGGAAGGCGTGGGTGGCAGGTGTCAGAGGCTGTGAGGGATTGCTGGGGAGTGTGCCTGGCACCTTCTATGGCACTCACGCTTGGATTGCGGGGGGAACAGCACGATAGGTCCTGGTGGAAAGTGGTACAGTAGAAACAGAAGAGGAAGTGAGGAAGTAAGGGCGAAAGGAAAAGAAAGAGAAAGGAAAAGGAGAGAATGAAGGAGAAAGAGAAAGACAAAACAAGAAAGAAACAGATAGATAGACAGACAGAGATAGATAGATAGAGAGAATGGGGGGCAGGTGATAAGACTGATAGAAAAAGAACGAACTGGTATGCAAAAGAGAGAGAGAGGGAGGATACAAGGAAATATACCGGGGAAGGACGGGGAACTGGAGAGACAGGTAAGAGCGTGAGGGACGAGAGAAACCCAATGAGACAGATGCGAGGAAGAAGGCAAGGAAGGAGAGGAGAATCAATGTGTGGCTAGGCGTAAAGGAGAGAGTATCAGGAACTGTAACAAATGAGTAGGAACTAAAAATGAGGATAAGAGTATGTAAGAAATGACGTAAACTGTGCAAGGGGAGCGAACGAGGGAAGTAAGCAAAATATACATCCTGGATGAAGTTACAAATAACATCAAATGACGTGGATAATAGAAGAAAAAGCATGATACTGAAGGGCAGGAGTAAAACTAGACATACTAAATGGGGGACAAAAACGAGGAAAAGATATCAACATAACTTACAATCATGAAGTAAATAGAGAAATTGACCTTCTATGTTTGTTGCTGTGTGCAAGGGATAACCGGGGTCACCATTCAATGGATATGCGTGATTTGATTATGATCACATTGCCACTGCACTGCACAAGTATGTAAATGAATAGCTATCCACATCTATCCACACACAGACACACAGACAGACACACAGACAGACAGACACACACACACACACACACACACACACACACACACACACACACACACACACACACACACACACACACACACACACACACACACACACACACATACGCTGAAACCCTCCAAAACACATCAGCGTTTGTATAAAGTTTACGCAAGTAAAAGAACATCATCGGGGAGAGCCAAGAGTGTGAGGACGGGCGAAGGAGGACCCTAAGATGTTTACGCTTATGTTTCCTGGGGTAAATAAACCACATTAGTTGGCTGCGGTTGTGTAAGTGATGGTTCTCTCCGCTCCCGGATATTGAATGTCCCGCTGCTCGCCCTGCCTATCCGGGGCTCGATGTATGAGGGCGGCGGCGGCGGCGGCGGCGGACGGGCGGGGAAACGTACCCGGGGGCGAGAGACAAAAGGAAAAGGTTTTACTTGATGCCAAGAAAGTCAGATGGCATTTTTTTATGGATTTCGAATTCGTTTGTATGTATAAGTGAGTGTAAGTACTGTACGAATTATGAATAAATTGATAAATAGGTAAATGTAACATCGTGTGCATGAGTATCATTCTGTGCCTTGGTCTTCATTTGTATGTAATATATGTAAACGCACAAACATACACAGAACACGTTCGCTTTGCATAAGCACCAAAGGTTCCTAGGCAAGCCCGATTTAGTAGTCTCTGGAGCTGCGTCAAGCCGATTAGATCCTCCACACTCTCGCTTGCTGGAATTCCTTCACGACAATAATTACAACAATAATTCCAACGCTGGATCCAGCAATGAGAGGACATTTTTAGTACTCTATTCGTCTTCAGATTTAAACGTGTTTGCGAGATCATGGAAAGGGTTTATTTTCAAGGGCGGATGGTTTTGCGTGCTTGTATAAACAGGAGGCCAGGAATCTCTCTTCTCTCTTGCTGACATAAGATGCTAAACAAGACGCATAAACCTTTCATAACTACGCAGGTACCAAAAAAGACAAAAAAATGTCTTCTCGGATTGCAGACAGTTTCCCAGGCAGTTCAACAGGTAGTCATGACGATATGTACATTTCCCCCGCAACAAATCGATCTTAAAACCTCTTGCAAATCAAACTAGTTGACTGATTCACTGCATTCCCTCTTCTCCGCGCTACATTTCCCTAACCTTCTCTCTCTCCCTCCCTTTCATTTTTTCTCTTCTTTCTCTCCCTTCCCCTCCTCCTCCCTCTTCCCTCTCCCTCTCCCCCTGAACTGTTGACATTATTGATAGGCGATACCATCTGTACCATTCACCTTCTGCCGTACCTGCTTCTCCAAAGGGACCATCTGGCAAGACAATCTGACATCGACTAATTACGTTTCAGACACCATAGAAAGAAGAACAAGGTGGGGGGAGGGGGGGAGTGAACGGGTGATGGGTGGGTCATAGAGGGAGGATAGATGGGAGTGGAGAGAGAAGCTTAGATGAGTGTGGGGAGAGGAGATGGGAAGGGGAGAAGGGAGAAGGAAAGGGGAAGGGGAGAGGTGGATTAGAGGGGAAGGGGAGATGTGGATGAGAGGAGGTGAGGGGAAGGGAAGAAGTGGATGAGAGGAGGTGAGGGGAAGGGGGAGAGGTGGATGAGAGGAGGAGAGGGGAAGGGGAGATGTGGATGAGAGGAGGAGAGGCAATGGGAGAGGTAGATGAGAGGAGGAGAGGGGATAGAGGGTGAACCTTGGGGTTAGGAGGGTCATCGCTGATCAACTTTAGTAATCCAATAGCTCGGATCATCAAAGACCTTAGAGTCTGATAAAGGGAGGGCATCTGCCCCTCCCGCCTTTGTCTAGTCTCAGAAGTACTGCAATTAGAGGGAAGTGCAAGAGACTAAGGATAAATAGGTGAACGTAATAACAGCTAATGATCTTGGAATTTTTTTCGCCGACGAAGTCAAGACATGAGTAGTACGAACGAGAAATATAACATGTTTCACCCCCTCCCCCTCGCTTTAATCTCCCTATATCCCCTTGCTCGTTCCCTAAGGGCTTTTCCTCCCTTAACGTAGCCGACCTCTCCCTCAACAAAGGGAGAAAAGAACCCATAGGCCGAGCACAATGGGATAAGGGAGAAGGGAGAAAGGAAGGAGAAGAAAGAAGAAAATGGCTCACCATAACCAGTGACACATTTTTTCCATTTCTGTTCGCGGATGGAAGTTTAAGGAGAAGAAGAGCTGGGGGATGGAAGAGAAGGAGGGTAGGAAAGGAAGAGGAAGAGAGAGATAGGATGTAGAATGCGGAGGGAAGAAATACTGAGAAGAGGCTGCACTGCGAGGGACAAAGAAGAACACGTGGAGCACGAAGGAAGGGATGCAAGAATAACTAAAACGCATACACTGAATAAAGAAAAAGGAAAATACAATGTAGGACATGACAAATGATTGTAACCAAGGAAAAGGAATCGGGGGGAAAAAATATCTTAAACGAAGGAATCTCGTCTCTCTCTCAACCTCTTCACTGAACGCCTCTTATCCACCCTTAACCTCGTATTTCCTCCTTCCTCTTCTGTTTTCTTTGTTATTTTACTCGTCTTCTTATTTCCATTCTGTCTCCTTCTGTTATCTATTCTCATTAATATATATATATATATATATATATATATATATATATATATATATATATATATATATATATATATATATATATATATATATATTATATATACATAATATATATATATATATATATATATATATATAATATAACATATATACATATATATATTATATATATATATATATATATATATATATATATATATATATATATATATATATACACACATTGTATCGTTCAACTAATCACTTATCATCTCTGAGATAATTATCAAAGACATATAAGTATATATACACATTTAAGGTTCACCTGCACGGGTAAGTTGTACAAATATGTGACGCCCTGAAGTACTTTGCCTTTGGTCATGTTTCATATTAATCTAATTTTACTCTTTTACGAGATTCACCCTCTCACACTTTGCGGCCTGATTTGCGCATCTCGCTTTCATTTTCGTTGCGTCCCGTGCTTGAACTTAAGTTCGTTTATGCATAAAATCTATGATTTTTAGCTTGGAGCATACAAAAAGCTGCCCTCTTATGGCTGGCTCTCGGCTGCCTTCTTGTAGATGACATGTAGGTATGTCTCCGATACATGAGTGCAGGTTTATGAATTAGATTCATAAACCTCAAAATAATGAAATAAAAAATGAAATAAATAAATCCTGAGTACATGAATTCATACATACGTACCCTCTTTTCTCTATGTTCTCTCTCTATATATATATCGCTCTCGCTCTCGCTTGCTCTCTCCCTCTGATATATATACTAGCTAAAAATGCCCTGCGTTGTCCGGCCAGAAATTTTCTTCACAAAACATGAACAATTGCACAAAGAATAAAACAGCAACTGAAAACAGTATGTTATTTGAACTAGAAGTCTATTTCTGGAACAATATCCTCATATATGAACTAAGTATTTTTTGTTTTTCATCTCATCTACAGAAACAACAAAATTATAACACAGAAGTTTCAGCTTGACGCAGTGCTTTGGTCAAAAGTTTTACCTAATAAGGGGCAGGTTTTACTCCATCCACTCCAACACATTCCTGTGTTACTTTTCAGCCCTAGGGCAAAGTAAAACCATTGTAAACTATACTTTACCTTTACACGGTATTTCTGTTCGCAATTTCTACTTAAAAGGAAGGCAGGTTTTGTTCCACCCACTTTCTACCACACACCCTATCCTAGTGTCATCCTGTCTACGTTATTCCTCTTGTTTTAGCTACCCCCCTGTGGGTCCCCCGAACTTTTAATGCCAAAAACCAAAACATGCAAAAACTTTTTGTATAAAAAATATATATATTATTTTATATTTTATATATTAATAAAATATAAAATATATATTAATTCATATTATTCATATTATTCATATATTTTATATATTTTAAAATATATTCAATATAATATATTATATTATATTTTAATTTTTCATATATATATTATATATTATTAAAATATCTATAAAATCTATAATTTTTTTTTCAAAATCCTATTATTTCCTATATTTTATTAATATTTTATCTCTTTATATTCATATATATATTATATTTCCATATCCTAATATCTTTATATATAATATATTCATCCCATATTCCCCATTATACCTTTCTTTTTATCTTTATCTTTTATTTAAAATTTTTTATTTAATTTTCCTATCTCTTTCTATAAATTATTAATATATAATCTATTTTTATATAATATATTTATTTATATTTTATATATTATTGGGTTTTAAAAATATTTTATTATCAAATTTTGTATATTATTATTCCTTTTAAAATTTTATTATATTATTATATTATTTTTATATATATTCTTTATTATATTGATTAAAATATATTATTCTTATATTTTATCTTTATTTATTATTTTTCTATTATATTATTCTATTATATATCTTTAATTTCTATTTTAAAATTTCTTATTTCATTTATTTTAAAATTTTTTCTCTTTTATTTCTTTTTAAAATTAAAAATATATATATATATTTTATTATATATTATTCATATAAATTTTATATATAATTTTTATATTTTTATATTATTAAAATTTCTATATTTCTATATATAATTTTTTTCCCTATATTAAAAAATCTATATATTATATATATATAATTTATATTATTATTTTTAAAATTATTATTTTTTTTATAATTTTTTTTTTTTTTTTTTTTCCTAATATATTTTTTTATATTATATATATATATTAATATATAAAATTATATATTAACAAAATATAAAAATTTTATTTATAATTATTATACAAAAAAATATTTTTAAAAAATTTTAATATATAAATTAATATATATATAATTACCACCAAAATATTTGTTTTTTTGGGAAATTAATTTTTAAATTTATTATAATAAGTTAGCAAAAAAAAAAGAAATAAATTTTTTTAAAATTTTTAAAATTAATTTAAAAAAAATTTAAAAAGGGCAAAACGTTTTAAATAAAATTTAAATTATTTTTAAATTAATTTAAAAAACCCAAACACAAACCCCATTTTTGGGGGGTTAAATTTTTTTGAAGGTTTTTCCAAGAAAATGAAAAAACGTAATTTTTTAAAAAAATTTTTTTTTTATACCCTTAAAAATTACATTAAAAAAATTTTAATTTTATTAACCCCTAACCCTTAAAATAATTCCAGGTTACTTTTTTCAGATAAGGGGGGGGACCCCCAAAAACCCGGGGAACACGACCTTTTTTAATTTCTTAAAAATTTTTTTTAAAAATTGGGAAACCAAGGAAAAAATTTTTTAAAAATTTTATTTTTGGAATGAAGGTTCCCCCCTTTTTTTAAATAAAATTATTCAAATTTAAAAGGTTAAAATGTTTTTTAAAATTTTTTAAAATTGAGGGGATTTAAATTTGAAAAAAGAACAGGCCCCTTTTCTATAATATTTTTTAATTAAAATAAAAATATTTAAAATTTATAATAAATATAATTTTTATAATTTTTTAATATTATTATTATTATTATTATTTTTAAAATTTATAATAGGCATTTAAAAAACTAAAAAAAAAATTATAATTTTAAAAAATTTAATAATAAATATATCTATATTATATATATATATATATATTTATATATTTTTATATTATATTTAATAAATATTTATAATATTTTATATAAATTATATTTTAAAATTTATTAAATTATTTTAAATATTTTATATTTTTTATTTATATAATTAATATGATAAAAAATTATATATATATTTATTATATATTTTAAATAAATTTTAAATATATTATTAAAAAATTTTTAAAAATATCTATATTAATATCTATTTATTTTATGTATAAAATAATATATTAAATATATATATATTTTATATATATTATATATTATATAAGTAAAAAAAAAAAAATATAATAAATAATTTTATAAAAATATATTATATTATAATAATATAATATTATTTGATTATATTATAATCTATATTTTATATTAAATTAATTTTAAAATTTTATATAAATATATTGTTATTGTTATAATAATATCATAATATATATATATTATTTTATATATTATATTAAATATTTGTATATTTTTTATATTTATTTATTTTTAATATCTTTATATTTAATATATTATTTTTATAAAAATTTTATATATTTATTATATTATATATATATAATATATATTAAAAAAAATTTACTATTATTAAAATATATTTAATTATATTTATAAAATAAAATTTTTAATATATTATTACTTAATTATTATATATTTTAAAATTATTATATAATTATTTATTATATATTTATATATAATATATTTAAAATATAAAATATATATATATATTATAATTTTTATATAAATATTTTTATATTAAAATTAATATATATATATAAGATTCAAAATTTTTTAATATATTTTCATATATTATAAAATATATATATATATATATAATATATTTTAAAAACCCCCACACCACACACACCACAACACCACCACACAAAAACCACACAATACACCCCAAAAATTTCCCTGCCTTCCTCCATTTCCACCCTTTCCTCCTCTGACCTTCTTTTTCCCCCCAAAATTTTTTCCCCTATAATACAGACAATGGCATAAAATACTAAAATTTTTTGAAGTTCAAATATTTTCAAATCACTTTACTTTTCCCCCTCCCTTTTTCCCGGGTTTTGCACGAAATCTACGGTCCCGTCTGAAAATTAACGGTGATAATTGTACTTCGCAAATCTCAAACGCACGGTGATAATTGTATGTGAGTGCGAGAGATCGTTTGTTAAGTGTGTCTGCTTTACAACTTAGTTTATCGATGGTGGGAGAGAAGAGAAACGGTGACAGGAAAAAGGGAGGAGGGAGGGCGTGATACGCACATAAACATGCCTGGATACATAAATATATAAATATTATATTTGTAATTCAATTCTGTATTCTTCCTTCCCCTTTCTTTCCTTTTGCCTCTCCCTTTTCTTCTACTCCTCCTTATGTTCACTTGAAGGCATTAAATAAATCCAGGTTCACATTTATTTCGTAGTGGCACTCTAAACACCCTCGTAAAATTTTTTTTGTTTCCCAAAAAAGGAAAAAAAATGATTCTTTTTAAGGGCGCAGGGGAAAAGGGTTAAATTTTATTAAAAATCAAAAGAAATGTTCAATCAAGAAAAGCAAAGTCGAAGAAAAAGGAGGGGAGGAGGAAAAAAGAAAGGGGGAAGGAAGAGGAGAGGCAAAGAAAAGGAGAAAAAGGAGAGAAAAGGAAGAGGAAAAACAAAAAAGAGAAAGGGAGAGAAGAAGGAGAGGAAGGGGCAAGAAAAAAAGACAAGGCGAGAAGAAGGAAGAGGAGGACGAGCAAACGCAAATAAAAAAAAGGAAAAGAAACGCCAAAACAAGAACAGAGGGGATTAAAGCAGATTAAATCCTTTGCCGCGAAATCCGAAGAGCAATAATTGCGCGTGAAAAGCAATTTCCCCCTTTGCCAGAGGGAAAAGAAAAACAGGACAAAAAAAAAAAAAAAAAAAAAAAACAAAACCTTTTTAAATATGATGGGAAAAATTAAAATAAAATTAAAATTCAAAATAACAAACAGAAAATAAATGAACGAAAGTAAAAAAAAATAACGAAACAGCGACAAAAAAAAAAAAAAATAAAAAAAATAAAAAGGGACCCGTGATTAATTAAATACCCCGATGCATAATGCAGATTTATGATCGTTGCCTTTTTAATCCTCTAAGGGAAGCATTTTGGGGAGAGGAGCTAGGATATCTATTTTTAGGAAATTACATTCGAAAAGGAAGCGTGTATTCTCAGCTCAGGGAGCATAGGACGCAATAAACGAAACATGTTTGAAAAACGATGAATTGTTACAAAATTTTGGGAAAGGGCTTTTTATGTACGGAAGGGAGAGGAGAGAGAGAGAGGGAGAGAGAAGAGAGAGAGAGGGAAAAAGGGAGAGGAGAAGAGAGAGAGAGAGAGAGAGAAAAAAGAGAGAGAGGAGGAGGGAGGGAGAAAAGAGAGAGAGAAATGGAATCTATGTTTCCAAACTATACCTATGAAAAACATAATAAAAAAATAAATTTTTACATTTAAACAACCCAAAACCCACAAAAAAAAATATATATATATATATAAACTATAAACAAAATTATTTATATATTTGTATATATATATATATATATATATATATATAATATTATAATACATTACATCCATCCATTAAAACCACACAACACATATATATAAGATCATTATATATATATATATATATATATATATATATATACATATATGTATATATATACATATAAAATATATATATATATATATATATATATATATAAATATAGTATATATATATATCATTATATACAATATATATATATATATATATTATATATATATAATATATACATTATATATAGGCCGCGGTGGTCGAGTGGTTAGAGCATCGGATTCAAGACTGTCACGACGGCAATCTGAGTTCGAGGGTTTGAGTCACCGGCCGGCGTGTTGTTCCCTTGGGCAAGGAACTTCACCTCGATTGCCTACCTAGCCACTGGGTGGGCAAGCCAGCCCAAGTCAGTGATGGTCCCAAGCCCGGGTAAATAGAGATGGTGACTCGATAAAAACACCGGGCGGACGGCAACG